>NC_056726.1:1096720741-1096809701 GCF_019279795.1 Protopterus annectens
GGGAGAAATGGACACGTACCACGCAATCTGCAGACATTGAATATCAGTGATATGGATTGGGAAACAACGACAGATGTGGGGAGAAATGGACACGTACCATGCAATCTGCAGACATTGAATATCAGTGATATGGATTGGGAAACAACGACAGATGTGGGGAGAAATGGACACGTACCACGCAATCTGCAGACATTGAATATCAGTGATATGGAGTGGGAAACAACGACAGATGTGGGGAGAAATGGACACGTACCACGCAATCTGCAGACATTGAATATCAGTGATATGGATTGGGAAACAATGACAGATGTGGGGAGAAATGGACACGTACCACGCAATCTGCAGACATTGAATATCAGTGATATGGAGTGGGAAACAACGACAGATGTGGGGAGAAATGGACACGTACCACGCAATCTGCAGACATTGAATATCAGTGATATGGAGTGGGAAACAACGACAGATGTGGGGAGAAATGGACACATACCATGCAATCTGCAGACATTGAATATCAGTGATATGGAGTGGGAAACAACGACAGATGTGGGGAGAAATGGACACGTACCACGCAATCTGCAGACATTGAATATCAGTGATATGGAGTGGGAAACAACAACAGATGTGGGGAGAAATGGACACGTACCACGCAATCTGCAGACATTGAATATCAGTGATATGGAGTGGAAAACAATGACAGATGTGGGAAGAAATGGACACGTACCACGCAATCTGCAGACATTGAATATCAGTGATATGGAGTGGGAAACAACGACAGATGTGGGGAGAAATGGACACATACCACGCAATCTGCAGACATTGAATATCAGTGATATGGATTGGGAAACAACGACAGATGTGGGGAGAAATGGACACGTACCACGCAATCTGCAGACATTGAATATCAGTGATATGGAGGGAAACAACGACAGATGTGGGGAGAAATGGACACGCACCACGCAATCTGCAGACATTGAATATCAGTGATATGGAGGGAAACAACGACAGATGTGGGGAGAAATGGACACGCACACCGCGCAGACATTGAATATCAGTGATATGGAGGAAACAATGACAGATGTGGGGAGAAATGGACACGCACACGCAATCTGCAGACATTGAATATCAGTGATATGGAGTGGAAACAACGACAGATGTGGGAAGAAATGGACACGACGCAATCTGCAGACATTGAATATCAGTGATATGGAGAACAACGACAGATGTGGGGAGAAATGGACACATACCACGCAATCTGCAGACATTGAATATCAGTGATATGGAGTGGGAAACAACAACAGATGTGGGGAGAAATGGACACGTACCACGCAATCTGCAGACATTGAATATCAGTGATATGGAGTGGAAAACAACAACAGATGTGGGAAGAAATGGACACGTACCACGCAATCTGCAGACATTGAATATCAGTGATATGGAGTGGGAAACAACGACAGATGTGGGGAGAAATGGACACATACCACGCAATCTGCAGACATTGAATATCAGTGATATGGAGTGGGAAACAACAACAGATGTGGGGAGAAATGGACACATACCACGCAATCTGCAGACATTGAATATCAGTGATATGGAGTGGGAAACAACGACAGATGTGGGGAGAAATGGACACGTACCACGCAATCTGCAGACATTGAATATCAGTGATATGGAGTGGGAAACAACGACAGATGTGGGGAGAAATGGACACGTACCACGCAATCTGCAGACATTGAATATCAGTGATATGGATTGGGAAACAACAACAGATGTGGGGAGAAATGGACATGTACCACGCAATCTGCAGACATTGAATATCAGTGATATGGAGTGGGAAACAACGACAGATGTGGGGAGAAATGGACACGTACCACGCAATCTGCAGACATTGAATATCAGTGATATGGATTGGGAAACAACGACAGATGTGGGGAGAAATGGACACGTACCACTCAATCTGCATCTGAATATAGGAACAAAGGTCCTTGAAAATTAGGAACATCCAGCTAAAAATCTGGACACCTTTGTGGTTTCATTGATTGTTTGAACTGTGAGGGTATAAGTTGCTTTTGTCTGAAAGCTTGGAATGCAGTCATTGGAGAGAATGAGTTAATGTGAAAGTCAGTTTTAGTGACATTTCTAGGCTTCAACATATAAAAATTTAAAAAGTGAATTCATGCAGAAACATATATATTTTTTAAGCCTGAAGCAACATCAATATTTTATACACGCACACACATATATCTATATGTATATGTATATGTATATTTATATATATATATATATATAGATAGATAGATATATAGACAGACAGCTATTATTTGGGCTCACTTTATTTTCAACTGACTGTTTTATAAATGTTGTACCCAGTCAACTTATAAAGCTAATTTTCCCTGAATTCCACTGTAACTTTAAACATCAGTCTAGTTTTTATTAAATTATCATTTTAAGACCCTTCAGTAATGGTATTTTTATTTTGCTTTTCACAACATAATAGTGTACAGGGAAAGTAGACATTAGAATCTCCGATACTTGCCTTCTTACCAAAACTTGTATAATATGAGACCATTCCAGTGGAATAGATGGTGAAAGTCATGACTTGCATGACTGATGGAGTGGCAGTGAGGGCTGAGTGTGTCCATCCTGGTGAAGGGGCCACTTTAGTGGATTAAAGGGTGAAAGTCATGACTGTGGCCCAGCTGGCTCTTGGGTGACTGATGTAGTGGCAGAGAGGGCTAGTTGTGTCTATCCTGGGGGAGGGACCACTTCATTGGAGTAAAGTGTGAAAGTCATGACTGTGGCCCAGCTGTCACGTGGGTGACTGACAGAGTGGCAGAGAGGGATGAGTGTATCCTTCCTGGGGAAGGGCACTAGTTGTTAATGTTCCCTATGAGGAGGCATGGTTCAAAGGGGGGGGATTACCTTAAGATTTAACTAATGAGCATGGGAGGCAGAGAGGGAACATGGTTAGGGTATATAGAAGAAGGAAAAAAAAAACACCATATCGAGGCACAGATTTCCATGACCCCAGGACAGCCCCAAGATCCATGACTGGCTGCAGCAACAGTGAAGTAAGTCCAGGGTATAGGAGAGTGACTGGTAGATCTAGTGTGGCTATGAAGCAGTAGAACGGGCCTGGTATGCATGATGTCTGAGGGGGGCACCCCCAAAATTAATATTTGTTATTGTCATTATTGTCCACAGACTGTTGAGCAGGTATTGGATTTATCACACAGAATGGAAACTGTGCAAAATGTAAATTGTCGGACTGGTAGGAAACGCATGTGAGCTAAAGCCTTAAACACTATTGGTGAAAGGCCATATCTCATCACATGTTTAGATTTAAATATGAATCTCACAGGTAATAACTAAGGGCGGTCAGCTGCAAAACACAGGTAATAACTAAAGGGTGGTCAGCTGCAAAACACAGGTAATAACTAAAGGGTGGTCAGCTGCAAAACACAGGTAATAACTAAAGGGTGGTCAGCTACAAAACACAGGTAATAACTAAAGGGTGGTCAGCTGCAAAACACAGGTAATAACTAAAGGGTGGTCAGCTGCAAAACACAGGTAATAACTAAAGGGTGGTCA
This sequence comes from Protopterus annectens, assembly GCF_019279795.1. NCBI lineage: Eukaryota > Metazoa > Chordata > Ceratodontiformes > Protopteridae > Protopterus > Protopterus annectens. The sequence continues at coordinate 1,096,724,330 of NC_056726.1, forward strand.
GCTACAAAACACAGGTAATAACTAAAGGGTGGTCAGCTGCAAAACACAGGTAATAACTAAAGGGTGGTCAGCTGCAAAACACAGGTAATAACTAAAGGGTGGTCAGCTGCAAAACACAGATAATAACTAAAGGGTGGTCAGCTACAAATAACATCTAAGACTTCTACTCTAACCTCCAGAGGATTTCATACCAATGAATTTGAGTCACATGCTCTAGGGTTCTAAAATGCATGGTATTGCAGACATGCTACATAGCACATTATAAGTAAAAATAATATTTTTCAGCTGACAGAGAATTTTTATTTCTGATCTAATCCAAACTCAGTAAAAAGTACTCTAGGCAATTATTGCATTCTGCATGCTGAGAACTACCTAAGTTCAACAGTTCAAGATATGATTACATATGCTAATACTTTACTAGTAGCAGCACAATTCAACTTTGCAGCACTATGAGTCCTGCAAAGAGTAAAATAAAAAAAAAAAAGAAAAGCAAAATATCAGACTACAACAGTGAAAACCTCTAAATGTACAAATGTACTGCATATCTGTAAAAGGCCATATCACAGCACGCTTTTGGGAATTCATAATAAAACTTTGAGAGTAACTACAGGATGGTCAAGTATGAAAGTATTTAAGATTTCTTTTCTTGCAACGGCAGTGTTATCAAAGCCTTAGACTGAATTTACTACATTGCATTAATTGCTCAAATATTTGGCATGTTCTTTGTGGCATGTTGCAAATGAAAAAAAAAAATTAGTAAAATACACAGGATGTTTACTCTTGATATAATACAAAGACAGTAAAAAAGCCAAGGCTATTGCTGTTCTCAGTGTACTGAAAAAGCAGTTCAATGTAATGTTGTCAATGAAAGCTGAGTATAATGTAAAATACCAGACAGCAGCAGTAGAGACATATAAACTAAAGCCAATAGGGACTGACTTTAAGAGGCTGTGTCACTATTGCCCTATTGCCCTTCCAACTTTAAAAGTGCTCTACTTAACCACCTTCTCTCCAAGTGGTTATGTAACTCTTGTATTACTCAGACATCACATAACCTACCCGTAGAGGCCTGTAACTTACCATCTCCACCTCTCCCCTTATCGGTTTCCCTTTTCCTTACTTCCCATCTCCTATCTCCTCTCGCTAAGCAATCCCTAATCCCTCCACTTCCCCTACTTCTTCCTTAATTCCTGCTCTCATTTCTCCCCTCTCTACTTACTGTCATTATTGTCATGTCCTCTTTTGTCTGCCTTTCTCTCTCACCTACTTCACTCCCCCCCAGTTTTCTGCATTGACAATGTAACATACTCCACCCACTTCTCATGATGTCATATTCCTGTGTTTCTGAGCGTTGGCTTAATTTAATGCCAAAACATCCTCCTTCCTTGGAACTCATTTCACTCTATAGTCAAAATTTTATTTTCTGTGTGTCTTCACGTTGTTTGCCATCCCATTATTATTGGCATTTTTTACTACGACTTTAGTTTTACCTTTAGCATTATTTCTGTTTGCATCTCATTCCAAATCATATTATGTAATTCCAATGTAAAGTTTGCATTTTGTATCCATTTTGTTTTTTTCTTGCAATCTTTTCTTATTTTCTGTGTGTTCTTTCTTGAAATGTTATGTTATATAATTAATATGAAAATATTTAATATGCATTTTTATTTCTTGCAGCTCCTTAAGTATTTCTTTCTTTTGTTGGAGCTTTTCTCTCTGAGGATCTACTGAAAATGGGCTATCCTGGCCCAGTGGACTTTCCTGGTAAACAAATGCCAATAAATACATAAATATTGCACTTTGAGATTTGTTTATGAAACAGCTTAGACATAACAGAGCATTCTACTCTAAATGAGACATAAATACTGTAATTCTAACCTCAGGGCTTCCAATGATCATACTTCTAAATTTAACTAGATAGCTTTAGCTGCCTGGAAGCAGCAAATTGTAACTACAGCATGTTCCAAACGGAAAATGTATATTTTTTATGGTGACATATATAGGGATTTCACATCTGATATAATGATAACTTAGTCTAGAAGTATGCTTGGCCCTTATTGTGTTCTGCATACTGAGAAGAAATTCAAAATAAGAGTGCCTGTAGAAAATGTGTATAACACAAAATGTCAAGACTATAGCACTGAATGCCACTAGGTAAAAATGGTTATCTGTAAAATGACATATATCAGTCCCCCAGTTGAAATTTCAAACTTTAACAACAAGATGGTCAAATTAAAAATCACATAAGTTTCATATATGAGCCTTATGCATTTCACTGCAGCCCTCTGCTAAAAATTTCCCCCCTGCATTAGTTGCTCAAGGATTTAACATGCTAACTATGACGTGTTGTAAATGAAAAGAGCCTGATAAAATACAAGACATTTTTATATATATCTGATGTAACGACACCTCAATAGAAAGTACTAGAACCCATCATTGTGGTTAGAGACCCACAATGAAACTTGTGTATAATATATAACGTCAGACTGTGGCAGTAATGGCACAAGAACTAAAGTTACAGACACCTCTTTTTGAAAGGCTCGATTTATGTCCAATTTGTAATTTCATTACGTATAACAACAGAATGGGCATTCCCATACATATATCAAATATTATAATTCAAAGCAGAGAGCTTCCAGTACAAGACATCTCTGAATTTGACCCCACATTTTATCCTGTTGGCACTGTAGCCATGGCATGTTACACCAGAAAACAAATCTTGTAAAATACATATTTTTTAAAACTGATCTTAAAACAACTCAATAAAAAAGCATAAATCATTATGGAGTTATGAATGCTGAACAGAAGTTCAGAACAATACTATCAGTATGTAACACAGGATGTCAAACTGCATGTATAAAATGCCATGTGCCACTTTTCCTTTAGGATTTTATTATGAAATGTTTTGGAATTTAGCAAAAAAAGTCTTTACAAAACCCACCTAAGTCTGTTATTATACCCTTACAGATTTCAATGAAACACCACATTAAATCTGACATCATGCATTTGTTCCACAAACATTTGGCATGTTAGTTACAGCATGTTGCAAATTAAAAATATTATTTCTAGAAATTATAGACTATTTTTACTTTTATTGCAATGGCAGCTTAGTGGGGAAGCTGTCTAGGACATCACTGAATTTTGCTTACTAAGCTGAAGTTCAGCGCAATGCCAAAGATGAAAACTGAGGAACATGCAAACTGTCAAACTGTGCCAGTAAAGGCATAGTACCAAAGCCCATGTTCCCCATCACAGAAAGGCTATATCTCTGTCCTCCTTTCAGATTTTATTACAAAACATTAAGGTAGTAACAACATTGTGATCAGTTACAAAATGTACCTAAGATTCCTGTTCTACTGTCCAGGAAGTTGTGTGCAGTGAATTTGAGATGACAAACTTAGTAGAATGAAAGCACAATATTGCATTTATTTAGCTGGTTAGTTAATTACTATTCATGCACTTAGTAAGTGGATCAGGCTACTGACCCTTTCCAGCCATATCCTGAGCTCAAAGAGCAGGTGTTAGAAAAATATGTATTCATGTGTGTATTAGTATTATACTTAATGCATTAGAAGCCCAAAAGGTTTAACACATTTATTCTGCTATAGGCCTAAAACAAACTGCAAATGCTTTCTGACTTTGTATTCTGTCAGCACAGCAAAAAACCTTGTTTATGCCTTAGGAAATTTACTGAGAAGCAGATGATTTTCTGCTAGTGTCAGGAAAATAATGAATAGAACAATACTGTTTCTATAATCTTATTAGACCTAGACACGTAGCCTTGTTCGTGTTATGAGAAAAAGCACAGCTGCGGAAATAATAGATAAGTAGAACAAAGACTGTTTAAACAATATGAACTGTAATCAGTGTTTGCTTTATGCTCTATTTAGAAAGTACCATGAATTGTAACACTGCATATTAGAAAACTACAACTAGCTAGTGGTCTTCAAGGCCATGATGTTTTTCGAAAAGCTTCCGCATAATGTCAGCAGAAAATCTGAAGCAACACCTGCTGTAGAACAATGCTAAGAGTTGTATTTGACTACATCAGCTTAGAAGGCAGTGGCTTGTAAAATAGTATAAGAATGGCATACTTCCTGTTAGAAATTAGACAAACTCTGTATCTGCATTTTTTGTCTCCTTGCACAAGAATAAAGGAACCTTAACTGAACCTTAGATGTATTGGTCTTTGAAGCTTTTTCCTTTGACAATTTGGTCCTCCGGACCGGAAGCCTCTCATTTTGTCTCGGATCAGATGGGCCAGGTGGCTTGAATCCGTACAGAGGAAGATACAGAATCGGTTCTCCTTATTTGAAAAGACCTCCGACTGAATTGTCGTACAAAAAGAGGCCAGTCACTTTCTGATCTGCGACCGAAGGGCAGGCTTCATTCGAACCAGGTGATCAATCACTGAGGCTCAGATAAGGTGAATCTACTTTTTGCTGTTTTAGATCAGGGACTTGATTGCATTTGTTCAGTCAGGATTTGTTATAAATTCAGGGACAGAAAGATTGCTATCTTGTCATAGATCAGGGAAACAGGATAAGTAGGCAGGTAGTCTGAAGAGACTATAAACACTTGTGGTACCACGTTAAAAATAAGAAGGGTTACATAACATTTAAAAGGTTAGAACAAAATGGGTAATAAGTGCACAAAAAGACCCCAAAGTCCGCCATTAACCGATGACGCAAAATACATGTGGTCACAGCGTGCCAATGTTAAATACTACTCAAAATGGGTTAATAAATATGAATTTGATGGTAAATTGGAAAAATCCTCACTTATCAAACTTATCAAACAGCTTAAAACTGATTCCAAAGGTCGGGTAAAAAAACAGCACAAATTAGGAATTCCTCGGGCACACAGGTGGATTGAGGAAGCAAACCGAAGGGAACAAATGAGTAAAAATTCAAAAGCGATGTTTTTAGATAAAGAGGACAATAATTTAGTAGTAGCATCAGCCCCTCTGCCTCTCCTACCAGAATACGAGGCGAGTGAACAGGCAAGTCCACCCCCACGATACCCTGCTATCCCTGTAAGCAGAGGCACTATGAAAGCAGAACCATTTGTTAGAGATCCCATCGAGACTAGGTCTTGAGCACGTAACGCAAGGGGGGATATTGAATTATACCAAATGGGTAGAGAATCACGAGCTATGAGTAAAGAAGAAGTATGTCCACTCAGAGAAGTACCTAATCCTCGAGCAGGACAAGAAGGTCAGGACTCAACTCTCTGAGTGTATAGACCCTGGACTCCGGAAGACATCCGGAAAGCCACTGAGGGAATTCCCCATCCAAAGGTTAACTTTAGAAAGTTTTTAGAAGATTTACAAGGAATGAGGTTAAGCTATTACTTAAATGGAGAAGAGGTAGAAAAAGTAGTCAGACAAATTGTGGGGCCAGATTGGCACATGATTTGTGGTGAGTGGAATCCTCATGATGCTGCACACAAGCCCCTCCCACATGACAGCGCAGAGCTAGACAACAAAGTGAAAGGTCTTACAGACCGAATCTCTGAGAAATGGAAACCTAGGGCAGACTGGACTTGCATTAACCAATGCATCCAACAAGAAGGTGAAACAGTTGATCACTATTATGCTAGATTATCAGAATGTTTTAACAGCCACTGCAGAATGCAAATTCCTGCAAATCAAGAACACGATTCCCCATATGAGCAGCAGTTAAAGAATGCATTTTTAAAAAGCAGTATTGCACCCATAAGCAGTTTTATTACAAAACACATGGTAGACCATCGTCCAAGCAAATTACAGTCACTGCTTGAATATGCTAGGCATGCCGAAAGGCATTTTAATAACAAAAAGAAAAAGAAAGCCCAAGTATTCTCTGTAGAAGACGGAGAAGTTTATATAGTACAATCCGGGAAAAAGGGCAAGAAAAATGGCCAGGGAAACAAACAATCTGATCAGCGATCAGAGGAATTTGAAGGGCGAAAGAAAAGGGGTGAATGTTTTAAATGCGGTAAAAAGGGACACATGGCAAAGGATTGCAAGAAAAACAGAAAGACAGCAACGGAAGATAAAAATGAAGAAGGTGAGGACTGACTATATGGAAGTCAAGAATCACTGAAAGGGAATAACAGAGAAAGGAAAAATGAAAATGTGATAGAAAGAGCAGAGGATGTGACAGGCGAAGTAACGGAAGTGCAGGAGGTTACAGACAGTGAAGAAAATGAAATATTAGATTTAGCTCTATTGAGCTTAGAGCTTTATTTAGCAGACACAAAACCAGAAGTTACACTCCTGGTAGAAGAGAGGGAAGTCAAATTCTTGTGTGACTCAGGGGCATCACGAACCCTGGTACATCCCTCCACACTACCAGAAAATTCAGAGTCACTTGATTACATACTAGTGAAGGCAGCCAATGGGCAGCTGTATCAGGAGCCTCTCTCCCATAACATTGCAATAACAGATCCTGTTTCAGGATTAACCCAGAAAAGCAAAATTGTTGTTTCTGCAAAATGCCCAGTAAACCTCTTGGGCAGAGATCTTATGCAGCTATTTGGTATAGCAGTAGTTCCAACTATGCAGTGTATGAAAGCACAGTGACAAATCAATACTTTTGCAGTGCAATCGGAGGGTGAAACATTTTATTGGTACAGCCAGGACTTGGTTACGACTGGTCCAGGGGCAGTAACCGAAGAATTAATGAATGTAGCCACCAGTAAGTTCCCCTTCCTTGGCATTGACATACAACACTTGTTGCATTATACCCTGTATTATTGTAATACACCAGGATCTGACAAGGAATATGAGCAAGAATTGTTTAGAAACCGTGCAAACAGATTAGTATTGCGTAGTCTGTACTGGGACATGAAAGGGAACAATGTAGTCAACTGTTCATTGCCCCAGGAGTTCTTTGCACTTTATAAATCAAATCGATTATCACATGTTAGTTTAACTAAAGACAAGAATGTAAAATGGGTAGACTTAGGAGAAAAAGTCACAAAATGGGAGAAGCAGACAGAATCAGAACTGTCGGAACAGGGAATACAAAGACAGAAATTGAACTGGATAACACAGACACACCCAGCTGTACACTTGCATTCTAGCGAAGACAGCTGATTAGCACTCTTATTAGAAGAGGAAGAAAATGCCTTACAAAATATACCAAAAACCCTCTGGTCAACGGGAAAATCAGATGTAGGACTCAATCGTACAGCAGGACCAGTTACTATCATGCCAAAGTCAGCATTTAGACCACAGAAGAGATGGTATCCCTTAAGAAAAGATGCAGAAGTCGGAATCAAACCTATCATAGCAGCATTACTTAAGGAGGGAGTACTGGCAGAATCTCTTGATTCACCATGTAACACACCCTTATTTCCAGTTAAAAAAGCAAATGGAGAATGGCGTATGGTCCAAGATTTGCAAGCTGTAAATGATGCAGTAATATCAAGGGCACCTACAGTGCCAGATCCACACACCCTGTTGAATGATTTAAAACCTCAACAGAAATATTTTTCTGTGGTAGATCTCAGCAATGCGTTATTTTCAATACCGATACACCCTGACAGCCAGTATTGGTTTGCATTCACATTTCAGGGGAAAAGGTATACATATACGCGACTACCGCAGGGATATTGTGAAAGTCCAACAATATTCTCACAAGAAATGGCAAGTAACTTGGCGGGGTTTACCCCACCAAAAGGCAGTCAGATTTTACTTTATGTTGATGACATCCTGCTGGCGGCCCCCACCCGGCAATATTATAAAGAAGATACTATAGTGCTATTGAGATTTTTAGCCGCTGAAGGACATAAAGTAAACAAAAATAAATTACAGCTTTGGAGAAAACAAGTTAAATACCTAGGATATGTAATATCCAAAGAGGGTAGAACATTAGATGAGGACAGAAAAATAGCGATTTTGCAAGCACCAAAACCCACTACCAAGAAGGAAATTATGTCCTTCCTGGGTACGACTAATTTTTGTTGGAGTTGGATCCCAAACTATGTTTTGGAATCTGCACCGTTGACTAACCTAATATTTGAGAAACCTATGGCAGCACAGGATTTGATACAATGGACACCAGAGACAGAATTAGCTTTCTGTAAGTTGAAACAGTTAATAGCATCATCATTAGTCTTAGGATTACCAAACTATCATAAACGTTTTTTTCCAAACTGTAGATTGCAAGCAAGGTTATATGACATCAGTATTGACACAACAGCATGGGGACAAGCAATGCCCCATTGCTTATTATTCATCACAACTGGACCCAGTGGCGCAGTCTTGGCCCCATTGTGTACAAGCAGTAGTTGCAGCTGCAATGGCAGTGCAGGCTTCGGCCTCAGTAGTGTTATTCCACCCTCTCACTTTGAGAGTGTCTCATGCAGTTGTGATTATTTTACTGCAAGAAAAGGTAGCATATCTTTCCCCTGCGAGGCATCTTTCCTGTATGACTATACTGTTGAGCCAACCTCATATGACAATTGAACGATGTACAACTTTAAATCCATCTACCTTGCTCCCAACTCCTGCAGATGGCACACCACACAGCTGTTTGCAGGTGATTGAGCAAAAGACACTACCTAGAAAAGATCTCATGGATGTCCCCTTGGATGATGCCGAGGTGACATATTACGTGGATGGCTCGTGTAAAAGGGGTCCTACAGGGCAGAACCTAACAGGATATGCAGTAGTTTCTGATACTGAGATTATAGAAGCAAAATCTCTACCACACAGCTTATCTGCGCAGGCAGCAGAACTGATTGCCTTGACACGGGCATGCATCTTAGCAAAGGATAAATGTGTAAACATTTTTACTGACAGCCAATATGCTTTTTCTACTGTACATGTTTTTGCACAACAGTGGAAAAATCGAGGAATGGTGACATCTACTGGCAAACCAATTAATCATGCACAGTATATTTTATATCTGTTAGAATCTATTCAGTTACCTCAAAAAGTAGCTATTTGCAAATGCATAGCACATACCAAACAGCAGGACAGAATTTCAAAAGGTAATGTGAGAGGCGATACAGCTGCAAAACAGGAAGCTTCAGAAGCATTTCTTTTGAATGAGGAATTACAACCTTCCAAAAGTTTAGACTTAGAAATGTTAAAAACAATGCAGGCACTTACTACGCAAGTTGAAAACAGAGATGGATGAAACAAGGAGCAATCCTCGAGAAAGGGCTGTACATCTCCAAAGAAGGAAAACCGATATTGCCATCTAATTTATTTAGATATGCAGCTTTGTTGAGCCATGGGCAATGCCATGTCTCAACAGGGGGGATGGTACAGTTGGTGAACCGGGTGTTCACTACATATGGATTTGTAAACAACACAAAAAAATGTTGTTTATCATCATGCCACATTTGTAATAAACATCATGCAGAGGAGGCGCTGAAGCCCAAGCAAGGGAGTTTCCCTACACCACTGTATCGATTTCATACTATTTGTATGGATTTCATAGAATAGAGTAAATGTGAAAATAAGAAGTATTGTCTTGTCATTGTGGATATGTTTTTCAAATGGGTGGAAGCCTTTCCGACCAAAAATCCAGATGCAGCTACTGTTGCAAAAACCCTTGTTAAAGAAATCATCCCTAGATTTGGTATACCGGAAAGGATCTACAGTGACAATGGTACACATTTTGTAAACCAAACTATACAGCAACTTAGCAAATATTTTGGGATTTCTTTAAAAAATCATTGTGCATATCACCCTCAATCTGCAGGGTTAGTGGAGAGGCACAACAGAGTTTTAAAGAACAAATTAAGGAAGCTTATGTCAGATACACAGAGAAATTGGGTGTACTGTCTGCCCCTGGCACTGTTGAGCATGAGAACTGTTCTGAATGCGAAAGGATTAACTCCTTTTGAAAATATATTTGGGAAGGCATACTACATACCTCAGTGGAAACCTCTCATGCCCACAGACCAGGAAGCCGACTGTACACTTGCAGAGTACATGAGGAGAATGTTAAATTTTAAACATCTATTGCAGTTTAATTCTATTTCAGATAAAGAGCAAACCAGTCCATCAGAAGTGGCAGTAACCCCAGGCACCTTGGGTCTGGGTGAAGGTCATCAAGAAAAATAATTGGACTACACTGAAGTGGGAAGGACCATACCAGGTTCTTTTGTCGACACCCACGGCAGTCAAAATCGCAGAAAGGGCACCTTGGATTCACTTAACACACTGTAAACTTTGTAAAAACTTTGAGCTAGACAAAAATTTTACTGTTACACAATAGGAATAAAAATGACAAAATCCAGAGGAAACAGGAATGCTGAACAACCCCAAAAGTATTGCATGATCATCCTGTTGACTGTACTGGTGACAATAATCTTTTTGCTGTGGCCTTTCCTTTTTCCGGCCACACCAGCTGAACAGAACAAATGTGATGCGTTACTCATAGACTGGCATCAGAACTTTAACACTTACCAAGCAATCAAATATGTGTATGCTGAAACTTTCAATGTTTCAAATTGCTGGATTTGTACAGCTTTACCAACAGCATACGGGGGATTATTAATGACTGCAGTCCCCCTAGGGGTCAATGAGACCTGGGAGAACTTGGTTTATGAAACCACAACCATTAAAGCAGAAGATAAAATAGCATTGCATTTTCCTGTTACACAAAAGGGAATTGTGTGTTTTTACAAAAATGATACTATTCAAATGGGTTGGAGCAATTGCAATATGACTATTCATTATAAATGTTATACCAAAGCTAACAGTGTAGATTCTATTTGTAATACAAACTATGATTCATTTTTTGAATCGATGCATAAAACTATTGACGAAGTGCAACATAATTCTGTTCTTTTTAAGCAACTGTGTATAACAGATAGGAAAATGTTTCATGCAGGGCAGCCATATTTTAGTAGTAAAGTTATTACTAAGGTATAAGATTGTTATTTTGTGTGTGGCAAAAAGGCATATAAATGGTTACCTGAGAATTGGTCCGGCAGTTGTTTTTTGGGTTACCTGGTTCCGGCCATACGACACACTGCAGTTTTGCCTCGAGGAAATATTCGAAATGCCCGAGAGGCCAGCAAGAAATCTGTCAGGAAACCTGAAAATCCAGTGGGACAAATTGATGTGGGCTGGAGAAACCATCATGCAATGGGCGATAAACTGACACGCATGGACCTGAGTGATGCTGTTATATTGTGGGCAGGCATATTACCAGCATATGGAGCGGTGAAATCAATTTGGGAGCTACAAAAACTGTCTATACTTCTCGAAGTAATGAGCAATGCAACTTTTTCCACTCTCGAATTGGTGACTGATGAACTGAATGCTATGAGAACTGTAGTGCTCCAAAACCGCATGGCTCTCGACTTTACCCTAGCGGCAAGAGGTGGTACGTGCGCTTTAATCAAAGAAGAATGCTGTTCATATATTCCTGACCATCAACATGAAATAGACAATCATCTTGAGGTAATTCAGCAAGTGTCGGCCATGACCAAACCAGGCCCAAACCCACTGACAGACTTTTTCCAGAAATTGTTTGGGGGGTGGGGTACCATCCTAATGAACATCTTGATTCCTATTTGTGTGGGAATGCTCCTGCTAGGAGTGTGTGTTTGTTGTGGCATACCTTGCATGAAAAGACTGATCAAATATTTTGTAGACATATCAGTTTCTGAGACTTTATATCAAAGTACTGAGTTTGAAGAATTGTTGAAAAATGAAATGCTTTTAGAAGTTTAAACTGAATGACTCACTTAACTGCAAATCCTAAGTGGAAGAGGTTCGGAGAAGAAACAAACTGTTTATGCTTTTGAGAGAAGAATAAAAGTGTTAATATGGGGGAAATGTTAGAAAAATATGTATTTATGTGTGTATTAGTATTATGCTTAATGCATTAGAAGCCCAAAAGGGTTAACACATTTATTCTGCTATAGGCCTAAAACAAACTGCAAATGCTTTCTGACTTTGTATTCTGTCAGCACAGCAAAAAACCTTGTTTATGCCTTAGGAAATTTACTGAGATGTAGATGATTTTCTGCTACTGTCAGGAAAATAATGAATAGAACAATACTGTTTCTATAATGTTATTAGACCTAGACAAGTAGCCTTGTTCGTGTTGTGAGAAAAAGCACAGCTGCAGAAATAAAAGATAAGTAGAACAAAGACGGTTTAAAGAATATGAACTGTAATCAGGGTTTGCTTTATGCTCTATTTAGAAAGTACCATGAATTGTAACACTGCATATTAGAAAACTACAACTAGCTAGTGGTCTTCAAGGCCATGATGTTTTTCGAAAAGCTTCTGCATAATGTCAGCAGAAAATCTGAAGCAACACCTGCTGTAGAACAATGCTAAGAGCTGTATTTGACTACATCAGCTTAGAAGGCAATGGCTTGTAAAATAGTATAAGAATGGCATACTTCCTGTTAGAAATTAGACAAACTCTGTATCTGCATTTTTTTGTCTCCTTGTGCAAGAATAAAGGAACCTTAACTGAACCTTAGATGTATTGGTCTTTGAAGCTTTTTCCTTTGACAGCAGGAAATACATTATGGTATTCCTAACCAACAATATTTTATGTGTGTGTGTGTGTGTGTGTGTGTGTGTGTGTGTGTGTGAGTGTGTGTGTGTGTGTGTGCATGTTTGCGTGTGTGCATGTGTGTGTCTATGCATACTGAGAGCAAGACAAATGCAGCTACTGGGCAGATACAAACACACACACACACACACACACACACACACATATATATATATATATATATATATATATATATATATATATATATATATATATAGATTGATAGATATATAGATAGATATAGATATATAGATGAGGTAGATGATATCATGATGGGATTATATCAATCTGTCATGTCATACACTTAACAACAGATCTATGATCTATATAGAAAAACAGAGCATATTAGAGTTCATTGACACTTTTCATATTCTCTGGGAAAAAGTTAAATGAGTGCATCTTCCTAAAAAAGTTTCCTTAGTGTTGCCATGATAACAAATGTGAACCACTCCTTTGAGCTGTTTACTAGGCCACAACATGATCTGCCCCTGATCCCTCCATAGATCACTTTGCAGTTTCTCCTTCAGTGATTAGTTCATTCATAAACAACTCTATTACCTGCCATTGAATTGAAACAATGTAGGTTAAATAGTTTCTCTTGGGACTTGCATTGGTTACAGTGTATCTCTTGGGACTTGCATTAGTTACAGTGTATCTCTTGGGACTTGCATTAGTTACAGTGTATCTCTTGGGACTTGCATTAGTTACAGTGTATCTCTTGGGACTTGCATTGGTTACAGTGTATCTCTTGGGACTTGCATTAGTTACAGTGTATCTCTTGGGACTTGCATTAGTTACAGTGTATCATTTGTCTTACCTCACTGCAGGCACAGAGTAATGGGCACAGGCATACACGGTTTGTGCGTAGAACTTTATCCATGGAACTATGTTTTCTTTGCTGTTTTTTGTCAAGAACTTCTTCGCCATCTGAGATATCTGATAACACACTGGAAGAAATCAAAAAGAATACATATAGGTGATGTTTTTTGCATTCGGTGGTTCTATCTGCACACAGGTGATTTTTTTTTCTCTTGCCTAGCAGTACTACATTTATATAACTACTTATAAATCGCAATGCATTTTGTTCCTGATTATGGCAATCAGGTACAGCTTAACTTGGCTCCAGAGCTTTATCTGAGTAATGATAACAGGGCACAACTGAATTAAAGATTAGCTCCAAACACTTCAAACAGCCATGTCATATCATAGAAAAAATAATGAATAAGCATTCCTGATATAGAAAAATATGACTTATATACCAGCAGCAAATATTAACTTCTTGACTCATAAGTTTGATGTGGAGTACAATACTGATTGGAACAATTAACAGATGAGCTTACTGATTGATAAAAAACTCAATTATTGATCAAAATTTATTTTATTTATTTTATTTTATTTTACATTTGTTTACTGGGAGTGTTCAACTTGGTACAAAGTCCACTTTCAGTGGAGGCCAGGGAGAAAAACTCCACTGCTGTTACGGAAAAATTTCATACATCAAAAGAACATGGATAGACAATATACACACACGGTAATTAAACCAATGCAATTTTACAGAAAGTTACATGGTATAATAACATATGAACGAGTCTACTTCACCTTATCGCATGTTGAAAATATTGAATGGCAATAATGTTGCAAATGCCGTACATTGAAAGTGTTGTTGTGGGATCATGGTACAGTGGGGATGAGAAATTTTGCTCTTTCCTCACTGTAGTGTGATCTCGGAGTTGATATATATAATTAGCAGGGGGTGTGAGGGGGTGCAGCCCCCCCCCCACAAGAACAGTTTTGATGTACAGCACTTTCAATGTTTATACCATTTGATATTATCGTCTTTCGACAAGATAATATAGATGCCATATGAACATAGTGAGAAATGTACAGTCATATATTTTTAGATATGTGTAGAGGGCTTGCAGTGAAGGTTCAGGGTGAGGAAGAGTTTGTTAAGCAAAGAGGGCTGTCAGGGCGAATCAAAAGGGGAATTGATGTGGCTAGAGAGAATAGTGTGTCAGGAGTACAATAGTTTATAAAGGATAATTTGCTATAGTTAGAGTAGTAAGGGGGAGATGTGAAAGAGGGGGAGTAAAAAGGGAGGGGTGGTTAAAGGCATTTGGTTGTTATGCCTGAGGGGGAGTAAAAAGGGAGGGGTGGTTAAAGGCATTTGGTTGTTATGCCCGTAGTTTGGCTTTACTTGTTTGAGAGAGTGAAAGATTGCTTAAGGGAGAAATATGAGTAAGAATTTGCCTAGTTGCTACATGCACAAATCCAGTTTTTGGTAAGGTGGTGTTTGAGTAGTTTTTTGAAGGTGGTAAATTAGAAATTGTTAGGATGGACTGTGGTAGGGAATTCCACTTGTTGGAGATGTAGCAGGAGTAAAGTGAGTCCCCTGCTTTGTTGCTGGATTTGTTAATATGTATGAAGGCTGTGTTTGAGGAGTGGTGGGTTCTTGAGTTTGATTGTGAATATTGTAATTGGTAGGATATTGCCTATTTGATGAATGAGTTTGTGGGTAGTAGTGAAGTGTGAATAATAGTTGTTGGGGTAGTTCCAGCCAATTTAATTGTTGCAATGCCAAGGAATGGTGAGATCTATATGGGGCATTTGTTGCAAACTTTGCAATTTTATTATAACAGAGTTCTAGTTTAGTTAATTTAGCTTTATTTAGATTAGTACATAAGGGGTGTGTATATAGTAAGGTGGTGAGCAATTGTGTTATAGCTATATCCAGTGCAGTGTTGGTTGTATGGAAGGACTTGTCTGTATAGATAGGGCCTAACTTCACATGTGTTTTTTGATGGCTTGTGCATGGAGTATATTGAATTTTAATTTGTTATCAATGACTACTCCCAGAAGTTTGGTGTGAGGTACTGTAGATATGAGTGTATTGTCAGTTGAGTGTATTTGAAATAAGGTGGAGGAGTCAAGAGATTTGCTAGGAAGGAACAGCATGAGCTTAATTTTGTTTGGGTTAAGTATTAGTTGAGAATCTGCTAACCAATATTTGATGGCAGTGAAGGCTTGTTTTGTTTTTGTTTGAAGTTGTTGTAGAGTGGTGTCAGTGCAGACAAGCTTAGTGTCATCTGCAGATTGAATGATGGCAGCTAACTGGGTGGCAGTGTGGAGCTAGTTTGTAAAAATGGTAAAGAGAAGTGGTCCAAGGATTGAACCCTGGGGGGCAGCCATGTTAACTGGTTGGGAGGAAGAGAGCTTGTCTTGCCACTTGACTGCTTGATGGCAGCCAGTTATATAATGAGTAGAGTGACTAAGACTGTGAGATATTAATTGGTCAAGGAGTTTGTTGTGGGAAACTGTGTCAAATGCTTCTGAGACATCTAGAAAGGTTGAAGATACAATTTTGCCCTCATTTCAGTAATGGTTTATGATGTCTGTAAAGTTTAAGAGAGCTGTTGTGGTGCTATGGTAAGGATGAAATCTGTGTTATGTATTTGTTAAGAGGTTGTTAGTAGATAATACATAAGCTGAATATGAATGCATTTTTATAGGTTCATAGGTTCATAGGTAGGTACTAGGCTACTGGCCCTAGGGCCTATATAAGCCTAGCCAAATGGTACCCTGGTTTTTGCTACCCAGGAAAATTATTTTCCTGTGCCCTTGTCAAGCAGAGCCACAGAAGTGATCCCTGGGGTGAATTTCCTATCTCCCATCCAGTCATCAAGATTTTTCTTGAAGAGTGCTAATGAGGAGCTTTGTTTGATATAGATAGGTAGTTTGTTCTAGAGTATGGGAAGTCTCTGGGACAGGAATCTATCCCTCCGGCATGTTCTGTTTATTGTGGTGACAAGGTTTAGGTCCCTAGAGCATGTAGCTCGGAGGGATTGGGATTTCTTTACGTGGAGCATGTCCAACAGCTCTGGGTTTGACATAGCTTTGTATGTTAGGCAGAGATCACCTATGAGTAGGCGATATGCGACAGAGTAAAGTTGGAGTTTTTTGAGACGGTGTGCATAGGGTATCTGTTTGAGGCAGGTAATCCTCTTTGTGAGGTATTTCTGTGGCCTTTCCAGTTGTTGTAGATGTCTTGTGAGGTACATACCAAAAGGGGCATTGTACTCTATGATGGGTCTAATGAGTGATGAGTAGAGGGGAACAATGACCTCTTTTTTCCTGGATTAGAAACCTTTTGTGATGAGGTGTGCCACATAGAAGGATTTCCTGACTTCTGTGGCGATGTGTTTATCAAAGGAGAGACTACTGTCCACCTGTGTCCCAAGGTCTCTTATCACACTTTCGGTGTTAAGTAGACTACCACCTATGTGGTAGTTCATGGGTACAGAGTTTTTACCAAAAGGGATGACAATGCTCTCACTTGAGGCCATGGCTTTGACACCAGGCATCTGTCTCAGTGAGGCCCTTTTGTAGGATGTCCACATCGTTAGGAGATTTAATTATGGCTCCTAGTTTGCAGTCATCTGCGAACATTGTTAGCCAAAGACCTTCTGTGTTAGACTGTACTTCAGAGAAGTAGATACCAAACAGGAGAGGACCCAGGACTGAACCCTGTGGTACTTTTCTAATATTTTAGCTAATGTTGACAGAATTGTGATGGATCTATAGTTTGATATTTTGGTAGACTTTCGGCCTTTATGGAGTGAGGTGACGTATGATATTTTCCAGTGGTTTGGCATTTGTTTTTCAGTGATGGAGCAGTTAATTAAAATGGAGGTGGGATCTGCTACAGCTTTTGTTGCTTGTTTAAGCTATTTAGATGGAAATTGTCAGCAGCTAGAGAGGGCGGTTTCAGTTTACTGAGCAGGTTTTGATGGTTTTGGTTGGGACTGGCTAAATGTGAAAGGTATTGTTGCCATCGTGTAGAAAGATTGGTACAGGAGGGGAGGACTTGTTTTGTTTTCTAGTAAGCATCTGTATTGCAGTGGTGAAAAATGTATTAAATTGTTCATAGGTTCATAGGTAGGTACTAGGCTATCTGCCCAAGGGCATTTATGAGCCTAGCCAGAGTGTGTTAGCTTTCGTCGCCGCATTGATTAATTAACTGAGCCTCTGTGAAGAAAAGCCAGTGAAGTGATCCCAGGGGTGTATTTTCTGTTACCCATCCACTCATCAAGGTTTCCCTCGAAGAGTGTTAGTGAGGGGCTCTGCCTAATGTAGTTAGGAATTTTGTTCCAAAGCATGGGGTGTCTCTGTGACAGGAATCTATCTATCCCTCCAGCATGTTCTATTTATTGTTGTGGCTGTTTTTTATATTTGTTTTACCTTCTACTGCTTACCTAGAGCAAGCTTTAACTGTTTTCATAGTTATTTACTGCATTTTTTATTATCTGCACTTAAAAGTACATTTTAGTCGAAATTAGTCAAATTCAAGTCGAAAAGTGTTTGTTTGCTGTTTAATTTAATTGTTTGGCTGCCCACTAAAGTGTGCTAGCCTGTACTACTGACTTATTGCCTTTTCTGCATTTCTGTGTGTTTCTATTTAAAAACAAAAAAAAAAAATATTCCTTGTTTTCCTGCCTCTTCTAAACTAGTTAGACCAGTTTACAGGCCTTGCTGTATCCTGGGCTGTGTTGTAGTTCCTGTGTTGTCCATTGCCTTACTTGGATAGAAGGAAGTTTCTTAGCTCACCAGTGGGAGTGGGGAGCCTTGAATAGCCTACCTGTCCTTGAGGGAAGTGACCTCAGCACAAGAAGCTGTAGTAATTGGTCATTTTGGACCATTTCTAGCTCTTTTGAAGTTCCCTGGTTAAAATCTGCCTCTGGCATTTTTTTTGAAGCCATATTGCTCAGACACAGCTCCACGTGGTCCTGTTGACTCTTCCTGGCTACAGAGAACTGAAAAAAAGTGACTGCTTTCCTGATTAAGTATCCTGCCAGTTTTTATATTTGTTTTACCTTCTACTGCTTACCTAGAGCAAGCTTTAACTGTTTTCATAGTTATTTACTGCATTTTTATTATCTGCACTTAAAAGTACATTTTAGTCGAAATTAGTCTAATTCAAGTTGAAAAGTGTTTGTTTGCTGTTTAATTTAATTGTTTGGCTGCCCACTAAAGTGTGCTAGCCTGTACTACTGACTTATTGCCTTTTCTGCATTTCTGTGTGTTTCTATTTAAAAACAAAAAACAAAAAAATATTCCTTGTTTTCCTGCCTCTCCTAAACTAGTTAGACCAGTTTACAGGCCTTGCTGTATCCTGGGCTGTGTTGTAGTTCCTGTGTTGTCCATTGCCTTACTTGGATAGAAGGAAGTTTCTTAGCTCACCAGTGGAAGTGGGGAGCCTTGAATAGCCTACCTGTCCTTGAGGGAAGTGACCTCAGCACAAGAAGCTGTAGTAATTGGTCATTTTGGACCATTTCTAGCTCTTTTGAAGTTCCCTGGTTAAAATCTGCCTCTGGCATTTTTTGAAGCCATATTGCTCAGACACAGCTCCACGTGGTCCTGTTGAGTCTTCCTGGCTACAGAGAACTGAAAAAAAGCGACTGCTTTCCTAATTAAGTATCCTACCATTTTTATATTTGTTTTACCTTCTACTGCTTACCTAGAGCAAGCTTTAACTGTTTTCATAGCTATTTACTGCATTTTTTATTATCTGCACTTAAAAGTACATTTTAGTCGAAATTAGTCTAATTCAAGTCGAAAAGTGTTTGTTTGCTGTTTAATTTAATTGTTTGGCTTCCCACTAAAGTGTGCTAGCCTGTACTACTGACTTATTGCCTTTTCTGCATTTAGCGCGGAGTTGCCACTAGAGCACCATCAGAACTGCTCTACTTGTAATTTAAACAGTCTATTCTCTATCTGTAAAGCTCAGCACTTGTTCCTAAAGCATTTTTTAGTCAGGTAAAGCACTTCTATATTATACAAAGTACTTCACTAGCTTAAAACCCCCTTGAGTACCCACTTCCCTATAGGTCCTTTCTAACTCAGTTACACAGCAAACTTTCATTTCTTCTAGCATGTCAAAGGGTCAGTTGCTAGCGTCCTCTCCTGCTCAGCTGGTGAATCTGGGAAGGGAATATTGAGGCAATGTTACAATTGCCTCATCTACACAGACAACCCTCTCCTCCTCCCACAAAACACAAATACATGCGAGAGATGCAACTATATAGCCAAACTGGAGGCTGAGCTCTCTCAACTCAGGACTGGCAAAACCAGACAGGAGGAGAAGGTAACCACACACACCATAAACCCAGTCTCACATAGAACTATCACAACTACAAATCAAACACATAAACACACAAAGGCATACTCGGAGGCACTGATCAAAAATCTACCAAAACAGCAGAGGCCTCCAAAGCAGACACCCAAACAACTGCCACCTCATGACATAACACAAGCAACACATAGATCACAAAGTCAGTGTGCAAATCGGTCACAGCCCTTAAGGCCAAACACAATGCTAGACACACTTGTCATAGGTGACTCCATAGTCAGACACACTGACGTCCCACTCACCAGACTGAACAAGGAGAGGGTCACAGTAAGCTGCCTGTCGGGTGCTAGAATCCGCCACATAACACAAGCACTCAGGTCACTCCACAGCAAGTACAAGTATGACTCAGTCATTGTCCATACCGGTGTGAATGACCTGAGACGTACCTCCCTGGACTACATGAAAAGAGACATAAAGGAGATCTCAGATTATGTAGCCCAGGCTGGTATGACCCTGACCCTGAGCAGTATCCTACCTTCACCAAGAATGATGCCACAATACAGAGACAAAATGATCAGTTTTAATAATTGGCTTAATTTCTGGTGTCATTCTAAGGGGATCCAATGTCTGTCTGCCTGGAATGACATGCTTGACAAGCCACGCTGCTTTGCAAGGGATGGCTTGCACCTGTCACCCCTGGGTTTCCGGATATTGGCAAAGGCTCTTGCCACCCCCATAGTGCCTATCTTAGACAAGGCTCAAATTCTAAACCCACCGCCCTAGAAAACAATAATGGAAAAAAACTAAGGGTAATGCTGCTCAATGCCAGAAGTCTAAATCTCAAGATGCACGCCCTCGAAGCCCTCCTCAGTATGGAGAACATCGATGTCTGTGCTGTGACTGAAACCTGGTTCAAGGCTCCTGAGAGCACCCCGGCATTATCAGGTTTTACCTCATATTATGCGTTCCGGCCCCAAATCCCAGACCGTACCACAAAAGGAGGGGGTGTATCCATATTCATCAAGGATACCCACACCTCCAGGCTGGTGGCCACTCATGAAGCATCAGAGACCGTTCAGGTGCAATTAACCATAGGCAAAACTGCTCTACAGTTTGTAGCATGTTACAGGCCACCCTCTCAAACTCAGGAACCCCACACAGCCTTCCTGAAGACACTGGAGAGTATAAATTTCTCTCCAAACACCATCATATTGGGTGACTTCAACTACCCAAACATAGACTGGGAACATTACTCAAGCCCCAATACCCTAGCCCAAAGGTTCCTGGAGTTCATAAACTCAAATGCTATGGAACAACTTGTCACCATTCCCACAAGAGGTGAAAATATACTAGACCTGATCATCACAAACATGGGGACAAAATGCTCCACACTGGAAGTATATCCCTCATTGGTGAGATCAGACCATAAACTAATCTCACTGGAGATCCACATCCCGCCCCCACCCCCAACAAAAAAGACCACAGTGAAGAACTTCTCAAAAGCCAACTTCACACTTCTTAAGACTGGTGTGGTATCCTTCAAGGCCCCTGAGCCATTGGAAACCACAACCCATGCTGCTGAATCCCTTACAAATGCTTTCTACGAGCACCTCCAGGATTGCATGGATCAAGCAATCCCAAATCAAATCAAGACCCTTTCCACCAAAGGCAAGCGCTCGATCTGGTGGACCCCAGCCATAAACAAACTTTACAACAAGAGGAGAAAGCTACTACAAGATAGAGCAAAATCCCTAAAAGGGAAGACATCTCTGATCAATACTAGTAAAAAACTACGATCACTCATAAAATCATCCAAGGCCAACTTTGAGAGAAAAATCACCAAGGACTCAAAAGACAATCATAAGGCCTTCTTTAGCTATATTAGAAATCTGGGTGGAAACTCCCAGATATGCTCAGAATTAGTCCAAAATGATACAAAAATCACTGAACCCACAGACATTGCAAACATACTGGCAGACAGGTTCAGTGAAAATTTCTCCCGTCCCTCCCCGCAAATGGAGAAATATCTATCCCAGCAGAGTGTAGCCTCCCAATCATCTCAAATGCCCAGGTGAGAGCTGCTCTCTCTAAAGCTAAAAACACAGCATCAATGGGACCGGATGGTGTCCCCGGCTGCGTGCTACACGAACTCAATGAGGAACTAAACCCACACATAAGGCTGCTGTTTAATCTTAGCCTTACCACAGGATACGTACCCAAAGAGTGGTGTACGGCAACTGTGGTCCCACTCCACAAAGGCGGTGCTTCTACAGACCCTGGTAATTACCGCCCTATAAGCTTAACAAGCCTGGTCTGCAAAGCTATGGAGAGGATCATAATGGAACTCATAACTAAAGACATAGGGGACCTACAGACATTGGATCCTACCCAATTCGGCTTTGTCAAGGGCAGATCATGCCTCTTGAACTTGGTCGACTTTTTTGAAACAGTCACCAAGGCCATTGATGAGGGTAAGGCAGTTCACACAGCCTACCTTGACCTTGCAAAAGCTTTCGACACAATACCCCACTCGGGTATCATAGAAAAGCTCACCAGCTTAAATGTAAACCCATATGTCACAAGATGGGTTGCAAACTGGCTCAAGGACAGAACCCACAGGGTTAGAGTTGCTGGTGCCATGTCAGACTCCAAGCCGGTCACAAGCGGTGTCCCACAGGGCTCAGTCCTGGGCCCCTCTTGTTCGGCATCTACTTTTCAGAAGTGCAAGCAAACATAGGAGGATTGTGGCTGACAAAGTTTGCAGATGACTGCAAAGTGGAGCGCATAGTTGAAAATCCATCAGACACAGATATCCTTCAGAGAGGTCTCATAGAAATGGATAACTGGTGCCAGAGCCATGGCCTTAAGCTAAACGCCAAAAAATGTATAGTCATACCCTTTGGTAAAAACAAGGTAACCCCAAGTTACCACATAGGTGGCAATCCATTAAGCACAGAAGAGGTTATCAGGCACCTGGGGACCCAAGTTGACAGTAACCTTTCTTTTGACACTCACATTGCCAAAGTGGTTAGGAGGACCTTCTGCATTGCCCACCTGATTATGAAGGGATTCACATACAGATCAAGGGAGGTCATTGTTCCCCTGTACTCTTCACTTATCAGACCAATGATTGAGTACAATGCCCCATTTGGAATGTATCTTACCCGACACCTGCAGCAATTGGAAAGACCCCAAAAGTTCCTCACCAAAAGGATAAAGGGGCTCAAAAATATGCCATATGCTGCCCAACTGAAGAAACTCCAGCTCTATTTAGTCGCATACCGTCTGCTCAGAGGTGACCTGTGCCTGACATACGAGGCCATGTCAAACCCAGAATTAATGGACATGCTCCACCTCAAAAAATCCAAATCCACCAGAGCCACAAGAGCAAGAGACTTAAACCTCAACACGGATATAAATAGGACATGCTGGAGGGACAGATTCATCACCCAGAGACTCCCTATGCTGTGGAACAGAATCCCGGTCCATGTGAGACAGAGCACCTCGCTGGCTCTGTTCAAGAGGAATCTTGACCAGTGGATGTGAGATCGTAGGTTTACCCCGGGGATCATCTCTGTATCACTAATGGACAGAGGCATGGCAAACTAATGGGTATAGTATTCTTCAACCTAAGGGGTGGTGAAAGCCACACAACTCTGGCTAGGCTTATAAATGCCCTAGGGCAGATAGCCTAGTATGAACCTATGAACCTATGAACCTATAAGGTTTAGCTCACTAGAGTGAGTGGCTTGCAGTGACTTGGATTTCTTTAGGTGGAGCATGTCCATCAATTCTGAGTTGGACATGGTTTTGTAAGTCAGGTAGAGATCACCTCTGAGTAAGCGATATGCCACTGAATACAGCTGGAGTTTTTCCAGTCGGGCTGCATAAGACATATGTTTGAGGCCAGTAATCCTCTTGGTGAGGTATGTTTGTGATCTTTCCAGCTGTTGGAAGTGTCTTGTGAGGTACATCCCAAATGGGGCATTGTACTCTATGATGGGTCTGATGAGTGATGAGTAGAGGGGCACTATATGCTCTTTATTTCTAGATGAGAGCCCTTTAGTAATTAGATGGGCTACATTGAAGGATTTCCTAACTACTTTGGCAATATGATTGTCAAAGGAGAGATTACTATCTACCTGGGTCCCCAGATCTCTTATTACCTCTTCTGTATTAAGGGGGCTGCCACCTATGTGGCAATTCATGGGTGTTTTGTTTTTCCCAAATGGGATGACTATACATTTTTTGGCATTTAGCTTCAGACCATGACTTTGACACCAAGTGTCCATCTCAGTAAGGCCCTTTTGGAGAATGTCTGTGTCAGCCGGAGAGTCAATTGTGGCTCCCAGTTTTAAAGTTATGAACATATACAGCTCTTAAGTGTTTATCCCATGCATGGGTCCTCTCAAATTATCTATGATATGATCCCAGTTATTATTATTAGGGGTAACATAAAATTATCATCCATGGGATGGGTAAGGCCAGTCTCTAACCAAATGTGATAGGTCAATTCAAGCACAAATAAATTAAATAGGTTGGGCTTAAAATGGCCCATAAGGGGAGATAGCCTACTAGTTACTTATGAAACTATGAACCTATTTATGTGTAATGAGTAAAACTATATTATTTGCTTGATTAACAATTTGAGCACCAGCAAAATATATAGGTAACTTTATATACTGACCTGAAGACAAAACAAAGTACACTGCTTGCAGTGTTAGCGGAGGAGAAACCAAGCTAACATTTAACAGTTTGTATTCAGCAATAAACACTCTGTGCTAAGAAAGAGGTAAAACTCATCATCAGATAAACTCAATTGAGGGATGATCTAGAATTCAGTACTAAGAATAAACTTACAGAGCAGCAGAATATGTGAGTTTGAACATATTTGGCACTAGTCTGATGACAAACGGTGGAATATATGAATATTATTATTTAGTAAGGTAGTAAAACAAAAGAGGACAAATATTAAATAAGTTCCCTCCGACGTCTTTATAACTGACTGCATGAGGCAAACCAAGTCAGCTCCTTAAACCACTTACAAGATAGCACTGCGAACTGTAACATATTAAGATAGGAGGATAACAAAGTTAGCTTTTGTAGAGTAAAGCTAAGTTATTCGGAAGGGAAGAACAGTGGAGTAGCCTACAGTCTCAGAACAATAGCTTGAGGTTCAGCTTGAAGTTATGCACATCATTAAGAATTCAAATTCCCAGCTTTGTTTTGTCGATTAGTAGAATGTAACTTTCTGACGTTTGCAGACAGAGATAGCAACAACAAAAGCAATACTTTGGCAGATTTGCAGTAGGGAATTTTGGGAGAAGGAAGGTGAAAGGGCCGGAGTGAAATGGGAAAAACTGTAACAGAAATATCATGTACAAGCAACGGTACTGGGTCATCCAAATCAGAGATCCCATATTCTGCAGGGTGAGGATCTGTAGTCATTAAATAAAATGCAGGCATGTCTTGAAGCTATCAAGTCAAAATCGGAGACTTCTGACAACCCTGAGATGTCAGAAAATCCTAAGACTCTTGATAAAGTAGACTTAACTTATCAAAGAGCGGAGACTTCAGGTTTCCCTTAGGAATCATCTTATATTTCTGCAAATATTGTAGTCATGGAACTATTATCTTCTGTTTCTGCTGATGGTGAAAACTACTCTCCAAACAATAGCTAATATATTAGATATGATACATTCGCGTGGGTGCGTGGGTTTAGTATAATGGTTTAGGTGTTTACCTCTTATACCAGAATTCCTGGGTTAGATCCTCATCAAGGAAATTTAGCTAGATTTAAAATGACTTGCAAGGGCAGCTAACCTACTGCTTAACTATGAACCTATGAAAAAAACTTAAGAGTTAATGGGCATATGCAATGTTTATAGTTAAAGCAACTTTCATTTTACTGCAGTTTCATGTATGCTGTATTTTGTCACACCATGACTCACAAGCATAAAAGTAATGTTCACTTGTGAACCAGTTGCATAAAGTTATATAGCTAAAATATACAGACTTTCTTTTTTCTAATAAAACAAGGATGTAGCATGCCTTTATGAAATAATGTTATGTTCATAGGTGTAGACTAGGCTAATGACCTCTAGGGCTTTTATAAGCCTAGCCATGCATTCTCCCATATTTGTGAGTGCCAGGTCCAATATGTTTGTACCTCTAACCTACTGTGCTTGTGTTTACAAATTCTAGAAATCTCTGCGCCTGCGAATTTGGAGTTTGTAGGATTCCCAGCCTATAGATGGGTAATTAAAGTCTTTACTGAGAATGGTATTTGGCTGAATGCTGAATGTCTCCAGTACGTTAAGTATGTGCTAAGGATTTCCTGGGGCATAGAAGGTGACATATAGTTTGCTAGGATATGGTATGTGACTCTGTCTGTGGTAATCTGTATGTGGAGAAATTCTAGCACATTG
Organism: Protopterus annectens; assembly: GCF_019279795.1. Taxonomy (NCBI): domain Eukaryota; kingdom Metazoa; phylum Chordata; order Ceratodontiformes; family Protopteridae; genus Protopterus; species Protopterus annectens. The sequence goes on from NC_056726.1 coordinate 1,096,750,408, forward strand.
ACCTGTTTAACTAACCTACAGGTGTGCTTGTTTTTGATGTAGATCAACACATCTCCATCTTTAGTCCCAGTCTGTGCAGTTGCTGGTTTATATATGCAGAGCAGAAGACACTGAAGCTTTGCACTGACAGGGTACTGTCTGATAATTTAAACCATGCCTTGATAACTACACAGATGTCTGCATTATCCAATGTGAGAAAAGCTTGCAGGGCGTGGGTAAATTCCTGGCATTGGGCAGTAACACATTTAGATTTCCATGGGTTGATTTTGCTATGTTGGAAGGTTTGACAATTTGACATTGCCTAAAAAAAATGTTGTATGGGGATGACAATGTTTTAGTTAATATTCAAAAGCCTAGAGGGGAGACATGCAGACCATCTTTGGCAAAGCAAAATGGTCTGTTAACCAAATCCTTCCATGCTGGTAATTACTGTATCTCCTTATAATGATAACAGGAAGTAATCCAGTTGCTAACATTAGTCATCTTGTGTTCATATTGGGGCATCATCCTTATTGAAGGTAAAACGTTGCTTAATAACAGGCACATACCAGCCTGTGACACATAGTTTGACAGATCTGTAATGCCTCTCTTCGTATAGTCAAAGGAGGTACATCTCAGGTCATTTACACCACTATGGACTATGACTGACTCATAATGGTACCTGTTTGACAATTACTTTTTTGTTAAACAGGTACCATTATGAGTCAGACTACAGTCCTGGGTAGTGCACTGCCTTGCTTTGTAGTTGAGGCTCCACTGGGTGTGGCATTACATGTATTGTTTAGAGATGCTTTTGTTAAGTGTTTTAAGGTTTGCTGAGGATAATATTTTGCAGGTTGTAGTATCTGGGAAGTCTTTAGGGTTTAGGAAGATTGCATTTACATGCCTCAGCTTAAGATTGTCTATGTGTGAGGTGTGTATTATTTGTGGTGGGTGTATCATATGTGTCTCTAACAACCTAATTGTTTTTGTGTATGCGTATATGCAATAGTTTTGCCTCCAGTGCCATTCTATGTATACATTTCTTGCATATTGTATTTGTTTCTTTAAAGATTAGATGGTGGTCTGTAAACGTGAGACAATGAGAACATTGTGAACGACTTGTTGTTTTCTCAGCATGTTGTTAAGTACTGTTCTATGTTAGATAATCTTGAAAGTTTTGTAAACAAAAATATCAAAGTTAAAACTAAAAAGTTATTGAGAGATTCTGAAGATTACAAAACAACAAAGTATATCCTTTTGTGTCTAACACCAAAGTGGGTGTTAGAAATACCAACAGGGTTGGGGGAAATGTCAATGTTGATGTGTGTTTGAACTGTGAGGGTAACTATGTTGGTAAAAATGAACAATTGAGTAATGAGGACCAGCGTTGTTTACCTACGGGTCCCCAAGTGAGGAGATCAGAACACCTAATGAACAAGAAAGGGGAAGGGCAACACTACCAAGCCCAGGGTGATTCACATTATTACCGACGCAACAATTTTCAGAACAACAAATGGCAATGGAATGCCAGGAAGGGACGGTAACGGCCGTTAATGACATTAATGTTGTATTTGAACAGCAAGACACAGAAAATTATAATGTGTTACAAATGAGTGATGTAAATGCTTCTGGTAATAGTATTGTTCAGTGCCAAAGAAATGGGTTTTCCATTTATAATTATAGTGCTTTAACAATAAATGATGTGTATCATGATTTACTAAGTAAAGGGTTTGCATTTGTTCCTGCATTTCACTTGAATTTTGTTGACTGTTATATTAGTCTAAAAATGTTTACAAGGCAAATAAATTTGTCTTTATTTTTTAGGGAACAAAACTATGGTGTGAACAAATCGAATAATGTTTTGAGTACACTTAAAAGGAAAAGCACTTTTATGCCCCCAACACATAAGTAAGTATTGATGTTTGAAAAACTATGTACTAATGAAGTTTGGAGGGGATTGAATAACACTGGAAGACTTATAGATTATGACAATTTAAGCATTGAGGAAATAAAAACACTGTTTGAGTTAGCTAATAACCATGAGGATTATGACAATTTAAGCATTGAGGAAATAAAAACACTGTTTGAGTTAGCTAATAACCATGAGGATTATGACAATTTAAGCATTGAGGAAATAAAAACACTGTTTGAGTTAGCTAATAACCATGAGGATTATGACAATTTAAGCATTGAGGAAATAAAAACACTGTTTGAGTTAGCTAATACCCGTGAGGATTATGACAATTTAAGCATTGAGGAAATAAAAACACTGTTTGAGTTAGCTAATACCCATGAGGATTATGACAATTTAAGCATTGAGGAAATAAAAACACTGTTTGAGTTAGCTAATAACCATGAGGATTATGACAATTTAAGCATTGAGGAAATAAAAACACTGTTTGAGTTAGCTAATACCCATGAGGATTATGACAATTTAAGCATTGAGGAAATAAAAACACTGTTTGAGTTAGCTAATAACCATGAGGATTATGACAATTTAAACATTGAGGAAATAAAAACACTGTTTGAGTTAACTAATAACCATGAGGATTATGACAATTTAAGCATTGAGGAAATAAAAACACTGTTTGAGTTAGCTAATACCCATGAGGATTATGACAATTTAAGCATTGAGGAAATAAAAACACTGTTTGAGTTAGCTAATAACCATGAGGATTATGACAATTTAAGCAATGAGGAAATAAAAACACTGTTTGAGTTAGCTAATAACCATGAGGATTATGACAATTTAAGCATTGAGGAAATAAAAAACACTGTTTGAGTTAACTAATACCCATGAGGATTATGACAATTTAAGCATTGAGGAAATAAAAACACTGTTTGAGTTAGCTAATAACCATGAGGCGAGAATAATGATGCCTGGTAAGGGGGGAGGGGTAGTTATTATGGCTCATTTTGACTATGTTGCTAAAATGCATGGAATTTTACGTGATACATTTACATACCAGACTGCATCACTCAACGAAATACATATAGCTTATCATAAGATTGATTTGTTTATGTTAGATGCACTTTTTCAAGGGGAAATTAAAGAAGGAGAATTTTACTTTTTGAATGTAGAACACCCGGTGACACCGGTGTTGTTTGGGATTCCCAGGGTGCACAAATGCATAGAGAAACCCCCCTTTAGGCCCATTGTAGCAGCCAAGGGCTCAAAAACAGAACCTTTAGCATCTTTTGTGGACAAGGAAATACAGGGGATCATTTTGGGCATGGACCACATAATCAAGGACTCCTGGAATTGTCTAGAACGTTTGAGGGATGTTAATGAAACCTTTACAGGGTCCTTGCTCAGCATTGACATTATTAATTTGTTTTCTATTATCCCACATATGGAAGGACTGGAGTATTTCGGGGAGAGTTTAAACAGACACGGTAGGATAGAAGGAGGAAAAGTCACCCTGTTAGTCGCTCTAATGGAGTTAATTTTAAGAAATAACTTCTTGTCGTTTGAAGGGGAAATTTTTCTGCAAGTGTCAGGTGTAGCTATGGGGGTGAAGTGTGCCCCAGGGTTTGCTAACCTTGTAATATTACACTGGGAAGGTTTTTATTTTTGATTCTAGTTTATGGAAAACATATTGTTGTATAGCTGATTCCTGGATGACATACTGATTCTCTGGAAGGGTAGCGAACTGGAAGCAACAGAATTTATAGATTACTTAAATTCAGCTACTAGCTTCTTCAAATTTACTAGTACTTGGAATAAAGACAATATAGATTTTCTTGACATACACTTGGTAAAAACTAATGAAGGGATGCAAAGTACAATATTTAGAAAAAACATATAGTAACTTTTTGTTACACTATGGAAGTAGTCATCCCTACCGTCAAAAGAAGAGTGTAGTTAAGGGCCAAATGGTGAAACTGTCATGTTTGGTTAGTGACAATGAGACTTTTGAAGAAGAACTTTATAAATTAGTAGGTATGTTTCTAGAGAAAGGCTATCCTTTAAAACTTTTGATTAATATTAAAAGAGAAATAAAAACTAAAAGAGCTATCCAGTTTCCTCCCATTTTAGGAGATGGAAATATAGTACAAAAGGAAGCTAACCAACTATTCAAGAACAATGCAATGTTTTTGAAATTTAATCATCAGACACCTTTTGCAGTGGACATTGTGCGGAGAATTTGGGAATTTAGTTTTAGTTTCAACACAAAAGAAATTGTAGGTGATATGTTAAGGGTTGTTTTTAGTAAAGGAAATAATATTAAAAGTATTTTGGAGCAAAGACTGGTATGTAAAGGTTATTCAAGGATGTATAAATGTGGGGCATGTAGGGTTTGTAGATACATGAACGAGGGGCCCTATGTGGTTATTGTGGGTTACAATAGGTCTGTCCCCTGTCCAGGAAGATGTTGTAATTCAACAATGGTAGCATATATAGCCAACTGTACATCATGTCCAGCATTTTATGTGGGAAAGACAGTGAGGAAATTGAAGGAAAGAATTGCAGAACATCTCAGAGCTATTAAGAATAAGGACACCCTTAATGCCCTGTAGATACACACCACAGTTTGTTCAAATTTTAAAAAGTTTATTTTCTTTGTGTTGGGTCGAGTTATGCCAGACATTCGAGGAGGTGATGACAAGCTGAAGGTGGAAATGTTGGAAACAGCTTGGCAAATTAGATTAAATGCCACCCAGTATCCGGGTATAAATGACAATATATCTGTTTTTCCCTACCTGAAGTCAAAGAGTTATATTATCAACTAACAAAACACGTTTTTCACAAGCATGTTTTTACAAAAAATTGTTTATTAACAAATTTTGAAGTGGCCATTATAATTGTACTTTATTATTTATCTTTATTAACATGATAAATTATTTTGAAATTATTATATATGTTGAATATTTATTTATTTATTTAGATACATTTTATATATATATATATATATATATATATATATATATATATATATATATATATATTTGCATTTAGTACTATATAATTGTATTAATAGATATAGGTGCAACAGTATAATATATACATAACCTCTATTGAGTTTTGTATGAGCTAGGAGTTTATATATATATATATATATATATATATATATATATATATATATATATATATATACATACTAAATATATGAGTGTTTTTAAGACAACTGGAACAGTTTAGTATGAAGTTTTATTTGAGATTTTTTTAGATTAATTACTTTAGACTAATTATATATTAATGTATTAATGTATTGATGAATTTGACTGGTTGTTGCTAGATGATGTAACTATTTATATGAGTGTTTTAAATTTTCCACTGACTCTGATGAATATGTATTATGGTGAAAGCATTAAGTTCTGTGGACTTTGGCGATTAAAGCGAAATTACTCTACAGTTTATCCTGGCTTTAGTTATTTTAGCTTTATTAAGTAAGCTACATGTATGTGGTGCATGAAGGGTTAAAAAGGGCAGATAAAGGTGCTTTTGAGACAAGGGATTAGATAGGGCCATATAATACTAAATCTACTACTCAGGGCTTCTCTGTGCACAAACCAGATACGCTATAATTTCTGAGTTACTAATCATAGTTGAAGAGGTAGTTCGATAGGAAAAATTACAGTCTAAGTGTCTCCTACTATACATGCATCAAATTTATACATGCACTTAAAATAGGAAAACTGATTAGGCCTTGTGGTCAATAAGAAACTCCACTCTAAAGCTTCCTGTATGTTTCTAAACTTGGAGAGACCAGACAATGACTTACATCCAGCAGATGCATAAGCCTAGCCTTGTAAATGTAGAAACACACAAAAGGTTTGTTTGGAGTGTAATGTGCTAGACAACAATATAAAGTCAAATAGGAAACAAACAAGCCAACAGCATGGACAGAGAAAACCAAATGCACTTTTGTAGTTAAAAACAGTAAAATATTTTGACCAAGTATGATTTTAAAGTAAAGTACTTAGCCGGGTCTGAAACAGCACCAGATTCAAGAAATTCCCTTCTAGGGACATGAGACGTAACAGGGAAAGCATGAACACTTGTCAATAAACCTTTCTGCTGAAAGAATATCTGTGATGTGACTCTTCTTTTGTATGGCCTTATACCTGCCTGCTAATGGTGTCCAGCCATTAACATTTCTTTCACAAACTTGAGTCTGGATGACCAGACATATCATTTCTGTAGAGGAGAAATGTTGAAACTTTGTTCAGTTGTAGGATCCAAAATCTAACAATTAGCTCAGACTATGAGCAGTTAGAATTCTGACAAGAAATCACACTAGTGTCCAATACATCTACCAAATGTAGGTATGTTACATATGTTAACTGTCACTGTCTTATGGCATGAGTCATGGCTGACAAGAGTCCTTGAATTATTCTGTCTAACTGATTAAAAGATCAAGGAAATAAATGCCAACAGGACACAGAGATACCATTAATAAACTGCTGTTACCATTTACCTGTGTCATTTTTCTTCTCAGACATTAATAGTTGCATTGATTCAAATATATTCAGTAATCTCTGAATTCCATGTCGACTGGTGTTCAGCTTCTGTGAAATTTCATTGGCTGACAGTGGGGCATTCATCTCTTGTAAAAGGTCAAACACACCGAGTTCACAAGCTGTAAATAAGGCCTGTAAATTAAAATTGAAGTTTTTAATAATCTGGCTGACAAATGCCAACTGTTTTCAGAGTCTAAATAAGGATGCAAAGCCTAGTTTTATGGAAGGCTGAGAGGAAAAAGAACTGATGGCCATTTCTGTTATCATGTGCTCTCAGAGAGCATAAAACTGCACCACATTTGACAACATTTACTTAACAAGTCTAACTTCAGTACCACCGAATTTATGAAATTGAATTAACATATTCAGCATTACTTTAATGAGTGCCTCTGCATTACTACAGAGACATCATATCATGTCATCGTATTAACCTTCCTTACTCTATCTACCCTCATCGGAAGACATACAGCACTGCAACATCTCTCACAGTTTTTATTGCCTGTGCCCTCTCCACTATCACATGAATTTAATGTTACCATCTCATTTAGTGTTTATTTACAGTCTCTCCCCTTTATCACAGGACAAACAATATTGCATTAGATTACCCTGCATGTATTGCTTTCTAGCTTCTGCTTTGCTGACCAGGTTAGTCTCACTAGACCAGTGGTCTGTTTTAAGGGAAAACTGAGGTGGTATTCATTCCGACTAGGGGAAATGTGGCTAGGGCACCATATAACTTTCCTTACAATTTTTTGTAGGTGGGCTACAGCATCTTCCTCGAAGGATGGATTGCGGCAATGAGTTGCCAATGTAGGCAAAGGATGGAGGACTAATAGCAGATCAATAAAACCTATTCTGATAAAGATACAACACACTAGATTAAAGTAATAATTTTATATATCTTTTATATATTCTAGGGTATATTCTTCATATATCTTAAAGTATATTTTAATGTATATTTTAAAATCTGTATTTCAGTGATGTAATACAAATTGACATATATTTATTGTACTCTACCTATCATGTGATTGTAGAGATATCACTGGAAGGCAGTACTCCACTGTGGGAAAACAGTATTTTTTTAGCTATCATTATCCTACCAACTACCAAGCAGTGACAAAAGAAATCTTATAGCAAGAATTAAAATGCTTAAGCACTCTGCAACATTGCCCAGTGTTGCATTGTTGTTCACTCAGACTGATTTTAGAACTTCACCATGCAGTGTAATACTGCTTTTGTATTATCCTCATCTACTATGTTGAACCGTATTCCATGAAACAAATTGTGCATCTTGCTTTTTGGGCACTTGCAGTTACCCAACATTATTTTGCTTTTACTTGATTCTGTCATTGAAAAATAAAACTATCTCTTTGCCATGTTCAGAAAATGGCAAGTGTGCTAACTACATGTGATTTCTTTTGCATCTTTCTTAGATCTAGAGGCTTGAGTCATCTTTCATTCAGTCTTATTGCCATTTTACAACTGCATAGCGGTCCAGTCTGCATCTTAGTAAAAAAACGCATTGTTGTAGGAAGTTACCTGTTTTAACCCAACTTTGGCATGATATAGAAAAACATTAATGAAACTCTTTAAAGTATGTGTGCTTTTCTGAGATTATGACGTATACTTTGAAAGTAACATAAAACATGTCACCTGTTAGAAATCCATTCATCCACTTTTTGCATATGTGACATGTAAAGAAAAAGAGTGGGAGGTCAGTCGGACCCAGTACAAGATCTTAAGTACTAGCATCTGAAATATCACACTAAGGGCACAACTGAGTACCTGTCCCACGCCCAGTACAAACAGTATTTGACAGAACTTTCAAAATGCAAGGGAATGTTAAGATCATCATTTCTGAATGAGCAGTAAAGTGATGTTATTGACTTAAACGATCTTATGGGGTAAATCAAAACTTACAATTTTTTAATAGCAAAGATAATTTTGAATCAGATTTACCACCATGTGCACAGGCTGCTAGCTCTTGACCTTTTATCTCCATGGATCATCCATAATTAGGTTTAGGAACATAGAAAATAAATAACTGGAGAAAAATGCACCATATTGACACTTTTCATCAATACTGGTACTTACATCTGCAGCAGCCTAGCAGTGCAATTAGTGCCGTGTTCTTTTCTTTTTCCTACTATGTAAAGTCAGTCATCAAAAAGGGTGGTCCCATCAGTTGATGTCACTGTGATGTCACACAATATTACATTACCCTGCATGTATTGCTTTCTAGCTTCTGCTTTGCTGACCAGGTTAGTCTCACTAGGCCAGTGGTCTGTTTTAAGGGAAAACTGAGGTGGTATTCATTCCGACTAGGGGAAATGTGGCTAGGGCACCGGCTACAGCATCTTCCTCGAAGGATGGATTGCGGCAATGAGTTGCCGATGTAGCTAAAGGATGGAGGACTAATAGCAGATTCAAATGACTGTAACACAACAGAATTACCGTTGGAAATATGGACAGAACCAGGAGAAGAAGTTTTAGATACACAGGAATTAAACAAAAAAGAAAAGACAGACGAACCAGAACCTAGAGATAACGTGTTGTCTTGATCTCAAGTATAGAGGTAATGTAATGGTAAGTGTAATGGTGAGGTGTAAGGAGAACTGCCAAGTGACTGAAGTATAGAGGGAATGTAATGGTGAGGTGTAAGGAGAACTGCCAAGTGACTGAAGTATAGAGGGAATGTAATGGTGAGGTGTAAGGAGAACTGCCAAGTGACTGAAGTATAGAGGGAATGTAATGGTGAGGTGTAAGGAGAACTGCCAAGTGACTGAAGTATAGAGGGAATGTAATGGTGAGGTGCAAGGAGAACTGCCAAGTGAAGTTGTAATGCATGTAATGGTGAGGTGTAAGGAGGTGTAAAGAGAACTGCAAAAAGACTGAGTATAGAAAAGAATATATGTGTGTTGGTGAGGAAAGAAGAAACTAAGTGACTGAAGAGAGAGAAGTAATGGAATGTAATGGTGAGGAGGGTAACTAAAACTGTCAAGAGAGATAATAGGGGGTAAAGAGGTAATGTGTAAGGAGAAATGAAATGAAAAGGAATGGTGAGGTGTGGAGGGTGGGAGGAGAACTGATAAGGGACTGAAGGAAATAAATGTAATGGTGAGGTGTAAGAAGAACTGCCAAGTGACTGAATTATAGAGAAAATGTAATGGTGAGGTGTAAGAAAGACACTGCAAGTGAGTCTAGAGGGAATGTAAGGTGAGGTGTAGGACTAAGGAGAACTGCAAAGTGACTGAAGTATAGAGTGAATGTAATGGTGAGTGAAGTATGAAAGGAATGTATGGTGTGGTGTACTACTGGATGATCCGAATAGAAATGAAAACAACGATCCAGTAATCCCCACAGAAGCTCACACACACAGGGTGCAGCAGAAAATTACATATGTAAAATCTCAGAAATAATACCATAGTTTGTCATGTAAACATTACTGAACATGTTGATAAATAATTTGGATATTAAATTGATTCTAATATAACAAACTGGAATTTGGGTTCATTATATTGCCCTATATGTTTATCAAGTGGGTTGAGTGGACTTTTATTCCATTAGTGTTTACTTCATTGACCTCTAAGATATAGGAACAACATTTACAGGACCCACATTTGTACATGTACCCTGTACATTGTGCCTCTTTTTGGTGTTCACGTAGTGGTTTAATATTGTGTCCTTTCATGAACACACATATAAGTGTATCACCTAGAATTGTTTTTATATCCCTTTCACATACTAAAAGTTTCCAGTTTTTCACTAATATATCCTTATTTAACAAGGGTACAAATTTTTTCTATTACTTCATTCAGGATTTTTTCCACTAAATCAGGTGGATGACTTCTTTCAAAAACATTAAATTGTCCCTGAGGGACTCTCATTTTTGTTGGAATGGATGGCAGCTCATATAGAAAGGATGTAGAATTGTTTATATAGTCTAGAAATTGATCTATTTGTTCAAATAAGAATTTCTTTTCCACTCCAACATTACCAGATGTAATACTCACTGTCAAATACAATATAGTTATTCTTAAAACTTTAACTGTAAATCTAGGAATTTTGCCAGTGAATGTGTTATAGAACCTCTAGCATTGACAATAGGGCAGAAAGGGGGTTGATGTATGTCCTTATGTATATTTGGAACCCCAAAAATAGTAGGTGTGATTGGAAAGTCCATGGTTAAAAATCGATGTTCTTCTAAAGTGATGAGACCATCGATTAAGAGGTCTTCGAGAAAACCATGGACTTTCCTGTATGCTCCATTTAGTTTGTTCAGTGAGCTATGTGCATATGTCATACTACTCAAGATTTCTTTCATCTTCTTTACATAATCTGTTTTCCACATAAGGACAACACCACCCCCTTTATCCAGTTTCATGACTCTCAATTTAGTATTTGTTGACAAAAAATTAAGTTCCATTTCTTCCTCAATGCTTAAGTTATTTTTAGTTCTTTGCTTATACATATTCCCACAGTGGGTCTGGATGTCCAACTCACATACCCCTTCAAAAATGTCCAGAAAGGGGTGAGTGGGGGGTTATAGGTACTGGAAATGTGTAAATATATATATATTTCCACAGTGGAAACATGGTTTACTAGACGATACCTCCTCCTGAATGCTAAAAAAACAAAACTTCTCCTCTTTACCCCCACCACTCGTACCTCCCCATTACACTTCACCATCCTGTCTAACAACAATACTGTTATCACTCCAGACTCTACAACTAAACTGCTAGGCATAACCATTGATAACAATCTCTCTTTTGATCAACACATCAACAACACCATCAAATCTGTAAACAGAAAGATGGGATCCTTATACCGTATTAAACCATTTCTCACCCCTTCTGCTAGAGCTACTATTGCCCACTCCCATCTTATATCCACTCTCTTCTATGCCTCTCCTATCTTTACTAACCTCAAGAAATCTAACCTAAACAAACTAGCAACTTGTTATAATAACATTGCCCGCTTCGCCACTGGCAACCCCTTCAGAACCCATCACTGCCTTAATTTGAAACATCTGGCCTGGCTAGAATTACAAAACTGTCTTACACTCACACAACTTATTATTGCCCACAAAATTTTGTACCAACCTGATAACACCCCTATTCTATCACAGCTTTTACCCCCTTATAACAATCTTACCTCCCTTTGTTCCTCTTCTAAACTCTTGACCAAACCCATAAAAGCTCACAACCTAGCTGGTGACTCTTTATTCACTAATACCGTAGGCCGAATATGGAATTTACTACCCAGGGATATAACTCAAATCTCATCCCTACCCATCTTCAAACAACAAATCAAACTTTATTTCCAAAATCACTGGCTTTGCTCATGTAGTACACCTGACTAACTTTTCTTGCCCCCCCTTCTGACCTTTAACCCTACCTGGTGCCTACTACCTTCCTTTTCCTCTTCCATTCCCTCGAAGTCACTCTTTGCTCTGACCCATTTCTCTAATCCTCTCCCATATCCTCTTGCTTGTCATTCTTTTCTCTCATTTATTGACTTCTATCTCTTCCCTCTCTTCTTATGCTACTTTTCTTTTCCACCTTTTTCTTCACCCTCTTGCATATTTTTTTCTTATTATAGTAGTAGCCTTATGGCATAGCCTGTTTGAAATTAGTAAAATGCCTGGATACTGTCCTATCTCTAGTTACGACTTTTAATATAATGTGCCTTCATTTTTGTTATTTTAAATTTTATCTCAAAGTTTGTATTACCAATTTAATATGTTTTATTACTAATTGTCTTATTTTTCCTTTGTGCTTATCATTAATATGTATCATTGTTATGTTCTATGTGGAGCTTTTCTCCCCGGGCCTCTACTGAAAATGGAAATATATCCAGCTAAACTAGCCCGGTCAACAAATGTAAAATAAAAAAATAAAATAAAATAAATATATATATATATATATATATATATATATATATATATATATATATATATATATATATATATATATATATATACATTCTGTTAACTGCTCTCAGTGGCATGTTGTATTTTTTTACTTGTTAACCTAGAGTATTTCTTATTTTACTTTCTCTGTAATGTTCATCACAAATTGTTACTTTTGTAAACTATGTATCTACTCTCGTGAAGCCTTTCTACATGGGCATCCAGTGAAAAAGAGCTCTGGCTCAATTGGATATTCATGGTCAACAAATGTCTAATAAATACATAAAAAATATGTTGTAAGAATGAGGGAGTTTACAGTAAGTGGACAGTCTGGTAGATATATATGTTGTAGGAATGAAGGACTTAAGCAATAACCAACAGTGGAGAGTGGGTAATGCTGGATTTACCCACTGCTGGTGTGGTTTGGTTACGAGGGTGAAGCCCGAGTGACCAAAGTGAACAGTGGGTAAATTCAGCATTGCCCACACCTAGCCGCAGGTTATTGCTATTATACAATGACATTATTTAAGAAAAAAATACTTTTCTTAAATAATGTCTTTGTATAATGTGCCCATGCTGCCCTCCTGCACTTTGAAGGTATCTGGGGCTTTTATGATGGACTGCGCACGCATATGGGACTTGTGCTCCCACACTTTATGCAGTACATTGGTGGTGTGCAAAGGTCGAAATGAAGAAAGGAAAATCTCCATTGCTTCTTCTTTTTTTTAAATTGAATACAAAAAGGAAACCGAGAGATTTTTTTATGTTGGGGAGAGTCGGTATAGAAAAAATAAAAGGATAATCAGGTCATTTTTTTAAGTTTTCCAGAAAGTGCCTGATTATCCCTTTATTTTTGTCTGCGTTGTCTCCCTCATTTGATTCAAGTCTTACAGTTTCTTTTTATATTCAAAAAAGAAGGAAAAGTAAAAATACTTATGAGATATACTAATGGGAAAAAGTCCAGGCAACCTGACTTCTTTCTGTTACTATACTTTCGATTTACAACAGGCATGCTGGTTGGGCTGGCCAGTCAGCGTGCTTGTTTTTCAATATTAATGGCCAGTCATCATATTATTTACAATAAATGGACAGTGTAATAGCTATATATACCACAAAAGAGCAAAGTCATAAAATCAGCAAAAATCCAGTCCAAAAACCTTCTGGAACACTATCACAAAAATCCCAGGAAATCAGTCCTCCCCCCAACCCTCCTGTGATAGTATCTCCCTTGATACAATTTACTTCATTGATAGCATAGCCTTCTTCAATAACAAACTCCCTCCAACCTCGCTTAGCCTCCTATTACCTGTCGCTCTACATTTTCCTTCAACCAGTTTCTACTTCCTTCATAAAATCCCTCCTGTGCAAGCTCAAGCCATGTTCCCCCTCTGTAATCTTCCTAATGAAGTCCTAAAAATGGCTGCTGACTCAATTGCCTACCCAGTCTCAATAATCATTAATAGATCCATCAAGGAGGCTTATATCCCCTCTCTGTGTAAAAAAAAATCATTCGTCCTTCCTCTCCACAAAGGTGGCATCTCCAGAGAAATCTCTAACTGCAGGCCAATTCCTATTCTTTCACCACTATCAAAAATTTCTAGAAGAATGTGTCCATAAACAACTTCAGTACCTACTTGATATTCATTTTTCGCTCTCCCACCCAACATGGATTCAGACCAGCACACAGCACTATAGCTGTTCTGCTATCCTTTACTGACACTGTCAGTAAAGCTTGTGATGCCGGAAACTTTGCTCTTCTCTGTTCTTAGATCTATCCAAAGCCTTTGATACTGTCTCCCACCCCCAACTGTTATCCTAACTATCTCTTCTGGGCTTAACCAAAACATCCTTACAATGGTTCACTAACTACCTCTCCAGATATCATTCTGTCAAATGGGACTCTAACTTCTCTCCTTACTTACCAGTTAGCACTGGGGTACCCCCAAGGCACAATATCAGGTCCACTTCTTTTCAACATTTTTATTAACCATCTTAATACTGTCACCAAACAAGCCACCCTAATTCAATATGCTGATGACTCTACATTAATCTGCTCTGCCAGGACACTATCTCATCTGCAGAGCTTAACTCGAGAAGTGTTCAATTCCATTGAGTCTTAGCTCACCAACAACTATTTACTACTTAACCCCCAAAAAATGACACTTCTACTATTTTTACCAAAACAATTTTCTCCGGATGCACTAACTTTGCTGTTACTTCTCTGAACAAGACTTAAATCAGTGTGGTTTCACATACAAAACAATTAGGTATAACTATTGACAGCAGTCATATGTTTGACCTACATATTAGCAACAGCATAAAAAAGGCTAATCAAAATCTAGCATGATGTATAGATCTTAGGTCATCTCTAACTCCACAAGAGTAACTCTTGCAATGACCTATCTCCTATTCTAATGAATCTTCACTCTTTCCTCAAAGCAAAACTGTTATGCTAAAATAGCTTAATATGCCACAGGTCAAGCCCACTACTCTCACCACTAGTATGGTCTCAAGTCCCCAAATTGGCTCGAACTACCCCACCTTCCCAACTTCAATCAACTAGCATTACCTCACAAAATACTGTACAACTCATTTTCACAAACTACATCATCACTACTTCAACACTATATTCCATCTCGTGACGTGTGCTCCTGTCGCATGTATTTACTTTCTGTTTACAAACCTCTAAGATTTAACGGGCTTAGTCTGTACTTTCACTGTGTTGCCAAATCATGGAATAGCATTCCAGAAGCAATCATTTTTACCCCACTACTATTCCTTTACATCTAGGCAGCAATAACATCTAACCAGTAACTGGACCTGCCCATGCCCCACATCATTAACCAGTAATTGGATCTGCCCATGTCCCACACCACTAACCAGTAATTGGATCTGCCCATGCCCCACACCACTAACCAGTAATTGGATCTGCCCATGCCCCACACCACTAACCAGTAATTGGATCTGCCCATGCCCCATACCACTAACTAGTAATTGGATCTGCCCATGCCCCACACCACTAACCAGTAATTGGATCTGCCCATGCCCCACACCACTAACCAGTAATTGGATCTGCCCATGCCCCACACCACTAACTAGTAAATGGATCTGCCCATGCCCCACACCACTAACCAGTAATTGGATCTGCCCATGCCCCACACCACTAACCAGTAATTGGATCTGCCCATGCCCCACACCACTAACCAGTAATTGGATCTGCCCATGCCCCACATCATTAACCAGTAATTGGATCTGCCCATGCCCCACACCACTAACCAGTAATTGGATCTGCCCATGCCCCACACCACTAACCAGTAATTGGATCTGCCCATGCCCCACACCACTAACCAGTAATTAGATCTGCCCATGCCCCACACCACTAACCAGTAATTAGATCTGCCCATGCCCCACACCACTAACCAGTAATTGGATCTGCCCATGCCCCACACCACTAACCAGTAATTGGATCTGCCCATGCCCCACACCACTAACCAGTAATTGGATCTGCCCATGCCCCACATCATTAACCAGTAATTGGATCTGCCCATGCCCCACACCACTAACCAGTAATTGGATCTGCCCATGCCCCACACCACTAACCAGTAATTGGATCTGCCCATGCCCCACACCACTAACCAGTAATTAGATCTGCCCATGCCCCACACCACTAACCAGTAATTAGATCTGCCCATGTCCCACACCACTAACCAGTAATTCGATCTGCCCATGCACCACATCATTAACCAGTAATTGGATCTGCCCATGCCCCACACCACTAACCAGTAATTGGATCTGCCCATGCACCATGCCATCTCAGTACTCTTTTCTATTCCCATTTTCCACACTCTTAATTGACTTTCTTTTGATATATACTACTTCCTTTCCTGCATTACCGACTTTCTAGCCTCACCTCTCTTTAATTCCTTAACCTTCTAATGTCCTTTCTTTATATTCTTAAACTAACCTTTATCTATCCCAGAATTTATGACTCAAATTTACTACCTAGTTCTCTTGCCAGAAAGAGTATATGGCTTTCACAATCTATTACTTATTCTGTTAGATATTTTTCATGCATCATTATATAACATGCTTATTAGGAACTCTCTTCTATCTTGTATATAATATATGGCCATCTTTATTGCTTGCCTCATATTTTGCTTATTTTCTTTTATTGTATTCACAAATTGTACTACTTTGTTATTGTCTTAATATTTGTTACCATTGTTTGATTTTTTTTATTCTGTTTAATGGGTAACTACAGCAGAGCTGGTAAGGGAGACAGCTAGAAAAGTGTTTGGTGTGACATCTGGACAGAGGAAGAAGGACAAGGAGACATAATTGTGGAATGAAGAAGTACAGGAGAGTATACAGAGGAAGAGGTTGGAGAAGAAGAAGTGGGATTGTCAGAAAGATGAAAGTAGACAAGAGTATAAGGAGATGAAGTGAGGTGAATGGTAGAGAGAGAGAGGTGTGGCAAAGGCTAAGGATAAGGCATATGAAGAGTTGTATAAAAAGTTGGACACTAAAGAGGGAGAATAGCACCTGTCTAGACAGAGGGACCGAGCTAGGAAAGATGTGTAGCAGGTAAGGGTGTTAAAGGATAATGAGGGAAACATACTCACAAGTGAGGAGAGTGTGCTGAGCAGATGGAAAGAGTACTTTGAGGGCTGATCAATGAAGAGAATGAGTGAGAGAGAAGGTTGGATGATGTGGGGATAGTGACATGATGTGAAACAGATTAGCAAGGAGGAAGTGCGGACAGCTATGAAGAGGATGAAGAATGGAAAGGCTGTTGGTCCAGGTGACATACCAGTGGAAGCATGGAGGTGCTCAGGAGAAATGGCAGTGGAGTTTTTAACCAGACTGTTTAATGAAATCTTGGAAACTGACATGATGCCTGAGGAGTGGAGAAAAAGTGTTTTGGTACCGATTTTTAAGAATAAATGTGATGTGCATAGCTGTAGTAACTACAGAGGGATAAAAATGATCAGACACAGCATGACGTTACGGGAAAGAGTAGTGGAAGCTAGGCTAAGAAGGGAGGTGATGATTAGTGATCAGCAGTATGATTTCATGCCAGGAAAGAGCACTACAGATGCAATGTTTGTTCTGAGAGTGTTGATGGAGAAATATAGAGAAGGTCAGAAGGAGTTGCGTTGTGTCTTTGTGGATGTAACATATGACAGGGTGCCTAGAGAGGAGTTGTGTTATTGTATGAGGAAGTCGGGAGTGGCAGAGAAGTATATAAGAGTGGTACAGGATATGTATGAGGGTAGTGTGACAGTGGTGAGGTCTGTGGTGTGACTGACAGATGCATTTAAGGTGGAGCTGGGATTACATCAAGGATCAGCTCTGAGCCCATTCTTATTTGCAATAGTGATGGACAGTTTGACATACAAGATCAGACAGGAGGCCCAATAGACTATGATGTTTGCAGATGACATTGTGATCTGTAGTGAGAGTAGGGACCAGGTTGAGGAGACCCTGGAGAGGTGGAGATATGCTCTAGAGAGAAGAGGAATGACGGTCAGCAGGACTAAGGCAGAATATATGTGTGTGAATGAGAGGGTGGACAGAGGAATGGTGAGGATGTAGGCAATAGAGTTGGTGAAGGTGGATGAGTTTAAAAAATTGGGATCAACAGTTCAGCATAATGGGTAACAGGAAATTCATCACTGGTTTGGCACCTATGTCTCTAATGCTTACAAACAGCCTGTAAATGGTTCATCTGCTAGCCCCTGCTTGTAAAGGTTTTGTCTCCCAATCCCCTGCTTACACCTTTCATGGGAACCAGAACTTGTCAGAGATTTGGGATGCATGGCTAGGCTTAAAATGGCCCTTGTGGTTGTTAGCGTAGTAAAAACTTATGAATCTATGAACTATGAATCAGGAAAATCCAACTGGGTATGAGCCCATTTTCAATGGAAGCCCAGGGAGAAAATTCCACAGTACACATTCTTCTACTCTTTCTGCTGTTTCCATTAGAGGTCACCACAGCCGATCATCTCTTTCAATTTCTTCCTGTCCTCTCCATCTTGCTCTGTCAAATCAACTGCCTGCATGTTCTCTCTCACCACATCCATAAACCTTATCTTAGGCCTTCCTCTTTTCCTCTTACCTGGCAGCTCCATTCTTAGCATCCTTTTCCCAATATAACCAGCATCTGTCCTCAGCACATGTCCAAACCAACGCAATCTCGCCTCTCTGACTTTGTCTCCAAACCGTCTAACCTGAGCTTACTCTTTAATATTCTGATTCCTAATTCTGCCCATCCTTGTAACACCTAGTGAAAATCTTAATATCTTTAACTCTGCCACTTCCAGATCTGACTCCTGCCTTTTTGTCAATGCCACTGTATTCAACCCATATAACATAGCTGGTCTCATTACGCTCTTGTAGACCTTCCCTTTCACTCTTACTGGTACTCGTCTGTCACAAATCACTCCTGACACTCTTCTCTACCCACTCCATCCTGCCTGTACTCTCTTCTTCACCTCTCTTCCACACTCACCATTACTCTGAACTGTTGATCCCAAGTACTTAAACTCATTCACCTTTACCAACTCTACTCCCTGCAAACTCACCATTCCTCTACCCTCCCTCTCATTTACACACATATATTCTGTTTTAGCCTTGCTGACCTTCATTCCTCTCCTCTCTAAAACATATATCCACCTCTCCAGGGTCTCCTCAACCTGATCCCTACTCTCACTACAGATCACAATGTCATCTGCAAACATCATAGTCCACAGGGCCTCCTGTCTGATCTCATCCGTCAACCTGTCCATCACCACTGCAAATAAGAAAGGGCTCAGAGCTGATTCTTGATGTAATCCCATCTCCACCTTAAACGTGTCTGTCACTCCCAACTCAGTCCTCACCACTGTCACACTACCCTCGTACATATCCTGTACCACTCTTACATACATCTCTGCCACTCCTGACTTCCTCATACAATACCACAACTCCTCTCTAGCACCCTGTCATATGCTTTCTCTAAGTCCACAAAGACACAATGCAACTCCTTCTGACCTTCTCTGTATTTCTCCAACAACACACTCAGAGAAAACATTGCATCTGTAGTGCTCTTTCCTGGCATGAAGCCATACTGCTGATTACTAATCATCACCTCCCTTCTTAACCTAGCTTCTACTACTCTTTCCCATAACTTCAAGCTGTGACTGATCAATTGTATCCCTCTGTAGTTACTGCAGCTCTGCACATAGTTTCATAGTTTCATAGTTTAGTACTAAGCTAACTGCCCTTGCAAGCCATTTTAAGCCTAGCCAATTATCCCTTGTGAGATTTAAACCCTGCACCTTGTGTTTGTAAGGCAAACACCTTAGCCATTAAGCCACCCACATCACCCTTATTCTTAAAGATAGGTACCAACACACTTTTTATCCTCTCCTCAGGCATCCTCTGACTTTGCAAAATTTCATTAAACAATCTAGTTAAAAATTCCACTGTCATTTCTCCTAACCACCTTCATGCTTCCACAGGTATATCATCTGGGCCAACAGCCTATCCTTTCTTCATCCTCTTCATAGCTGTCCTTACTTCCTCCTTGCTAATCTGTTTCACTACCTGATTCACTACCCCCACATCATCCAACCTTCTATCTCTCTCTCTCTCTCTCTCTCTCTCTCTCTCTCATTCTCTTCATTCATCAGCCCCTCAAAGTACTCTTTCCATCTACTCAACACACTCTCCTCGCTTGTTAGTATGTTTCCCTCACTATCCTTTACTATACTTTATCACCCTTAACTGCTGCAAATCTTTCCCAACTCTGTCCCTCTGTCTAGCCAATCAGTACAGGTCCTTGTCTCCCTCTTTAGTGTCCAAACTCTCATACAACTCTCCATACGCCTTATCCTTAGCCTTTGCCACCTCTCTCTTTGCCATGCGCCTCATCTCCTTATACTCGTGTCTACTTTCTTCATCTCTTTGACAATCCCACTTCTTCTTCGCCAGCCTCTTCCTCTGTATACTCTCCGTATGTCATCATTCCACCACCAGGTCACCTTGTTCTCCTTCCTCTGTCCAGATGTCACACCAAACACCTTTCTAGCAGTCTTCCTTACTAGTTCTGCTGTAGTTACCCAGCTATTCGGTAACTCTTCACTGCCTCCTAGTGTCTGTATTAACTCTTCCCTGAACAATCACCCTTTTTTAACTTCCACCATTTAATCCTTGGCACTGCTTTCACACTCCTCCTCCTCTTCTTGATCACCAACGTCATCCTACAGACCACCATTCTATGCTGCTTAATTGCACTTTCCCCTGTCACCACTTTAGGCTATAATCTCCTTCATACTGGCCCTCCTACATAGGATATAATCCACCCGTGTGCACCTTCCTCCACTCTTGTACGTCACCCTATGCTCCTCCCTCTTCTTAAAATAAGTATTCACCACAGCCATGTCCATCCTTTTCGCAAAATTCATAATCTTCTGACCTTCTGCATTCCTCTCCTTAACACCATACCTACCCATCATTTCCTCATCCCCTCTGTTCACTTCACCAACATGTCCATTGAAGTCTGCTCCAATCACTAGTCTCTCACCCTTGGGAACACTCACCACCACTTCATCCAACTCACTCCAAAATTTTTCTTTCTCATCCATTGCACACCCAACTTGTGGAGCATATGCACTAACAACATTCATCATTACACCATCAATTTCAAGCTTCATAAACATCACTCTATCAGACACTCTCTTCACCTCCAAAACCTCTTGGCATACTGTTGCTTTAGGATAACCCCTACCCCATTTCTCCTGCCATCCACACCATGACAGAACAATTTGAACCCGTTTCCTAAACACCTGGCCTTACTTCCCTTCCATCTGGTCTCTTGCACGCCCAATATATCAACCTTCCTTCTCTCCATCATATCAGCTAGCTCTCTCCCTATACCAGTCATACTGCCAACATTCAAAGTTCCTACCCTCACTACTACACTCCTAACCTTCCTCCTCTCTTCCTGCCTTCGGGCATGCCTTCCCCTCCTGTTCTCTTTCGGCCAACAGTAGCCCAATTTCCACCAGCACCCTGTTGGCTAAGAGTACTGGTGGTGGTCGTTGTTAACCTGGGCCTCGATCATTCTGGTATGGAAATATGAAATGTTTTAGTCATAAGTCATTTGGCAGAGGTTTTATACTGGATACCCTTCCTGATGCAACCCTCCCCATTTATCTGGGCTTGGGACCGGCACAAAGACATGCACTGGCTTGGGCATCCTCAGTGACTGGGTTAATCAAATACAAGTGCAGGATAAGTCAGAATAAATTAAAAAATGGCACTTAGTTTTGTAGATTCTCTCAGCAGCTTTGGAATCAGCACAGGTAGATGCAGAATGCTCAGCATTTTGTAGCTCGACTAAAACAATTAAGTACCACAGAACAAAAGTAAAATACAAACACTAGAATTGACCAATCAACCCTTGCTCCTGAGATGTTCTTTAAACACCCTAAGTCAGACCAGTTTCAACCAGTTCACTTACTCATTCTAAATGCAGGTAGGCCTCAGCCAACACAAGGTGGCATAGTAGGAAACACAGAAATCACACAAACTGAGCTGGATACAGCAAAACCTGTAACTAGACTAGGCTAGAGATATTTAAATTCTGTTTAGGTCAATTTAGCACAGGAAAACAGATACACATGTAAAGAAATATCAAATAAATATAGTACTCAGTGTAATTCTAATTAATTCTGCAAATCTCTGGACTAAAGTGGAGAGTTAACCTGCTTGACCTTCCCTGTGGACAGCCTGCAAGCACTTGCCTTGACCTTCCCTGTGGTCAGCCTCCAAGCACTTGCCTTGACCTTCCCTGTGGCCAGCCTCCAAGCACTTGCCTTGACCTTCCCTTTGGCCAGGCTCCAAGCACTCACCCTTCTCAGACAGTACAGTAACTATCTTATGCTCTCACTCACAGATGATGATTTCTTACTCAGCACTAATTATTCTATTTATGAGAAATGAAAATGTTTAACACATTTGGTGGCCTTATTCTCACAAAAAATGGACTGTGTGCAACATCCACTTCCAGCATACTCTTAACCAACCCACACTAAATGTCTTGTGCTGAAATAATAAAATTATTGCCAAAGCCTCCTTCTCCAACTAAGACTAGGTATTCATGAAAATCCAGCACTACATCACCTATTTGCACACTTTCAGCAAAGATTCACCAAGAGATACACCATCTCTTCCAAAGACATGGAAGTCGAATTCCAAAGACATGGAAGTCAAATTCCAAAGACATGGAAGTCAAATTCCAAAGACATGCATCTGGAGCATTTCTCCCTGGGCCTCCACTCAAAATTGGCTCTGTCCAAGTTGTACCTTCCTGGTAAACAAATGTTGAATAAATAAAAATAAAATCTCATATTTAAATATAATGAAAATTTCAAAACACACTACCCTAGTGGTCCTCCAAGAGAACAAGCCAGTCAAAAGACTTTCATATCTAATATACTAAGGGAAATATGAATATAAACTTAAAAAATACTATTAGGTCTACTAAAGCAGCCTGTGAACTTAGGGTAGCATCTGAAGCTAAGGACACTTACAGACCAGTTACAAAGCATTGTTTAACTATGTTAGGAAACTATGAAATAACACTGAACGTGGCTGTGAACTACTTTATAATGACACCACCTACTCTGATACAATAGGCTTTGCTAAATTAGTAGCAAACATGCTCAGTGTTCATTGTACCCTGCAGGTGAATATCCAAACTTCAAGTATCCCTACATTTCTTAATCCTCCCACCATCACCAATGAAAATGTATGAAGGTGCTTTCTAAAGCCAAGAACAGTTAGTCCATGTGACTTGATGGATTATTGTCCAATCAGCCTGATGAGTCTAATACACAAAGACATGGTTGAGAACTGTCAGGTCTATTAATTTATGCAAGTGAGCATTAGCTTGGCTTTATCAAGGCTAGATGCTGTCTAACCAATTTGGAGAACGTCTTTGGATGGGTTACACAGGCTGTTGACACTTTTCATGCTGTCCACACAGCATACCCTGACCTGGCCAAGGCATCTGATGCAATGTCCCATGTAAGCATAGTTAGTAAGCTCAATGCATTAACAAAGTAATCCCTTTGTTTCAAGATGGATATCAAATTGGTTAAAACACAGAACCTACACAGTAAGGGTGGCAGGTGTTGGGACCTATTTTGGTCAGCATTTACTTTTCTGACTTCCAGACCTTTAGTTGTGACCTCTGGAAGAGAAGTATGCAGGTGATTGCAAACTAGGAGTCACTGTCAAGTCTCCCCCTGATGTCCAAATACTTCATCAACAACACCCGTAAATACCTGGTGTCTAAAATGGGCTCAAATTAAATGGAAAAAAAGTATAATATTGTCACATTTAGTGGACAAACCCTCCCCGGTCATACAGCACTAGTAGTATTCTTCAACATGAGCATATTGTTAAGGACCTTGGAACTTGGGCTAACAAGTCCCTCACCTTTGGTCATAATATAATAAGAGTAGCCAGGCAGTACTTCTCATTAGTTCAGCTAATAGCCAAGGGAATATCATCTAAAGAGGCCATTGTCTCTGTATAGTCAAGATTAATTAGGCTATTTCTACAGTACAATAACCACTTTGGGATTCGCTGCTCTATACATATCAAACAACTAAAAAGACTCTGGAGGTTTCCTAACTAAGAAGATCACATGTCTTAAACCCCTAAGATACCATAAAATACTGTAAACCCTGTCCATTTATTCAGAATCTTATAGATTCCTTAGAGGATATCTGTGCCATACCACCCATGACACTAGTGACCCACTAGTAATCCACAAACCTAATAGTGTTACTAGTACCAGAAACAGACATTTAAATATTCATTTAACTTTATTTTATCCTTAGTTTATTTACTGTTACATGATATTCTTTGTACCTTTGGTAAATATGTCTTCTTTTTGCATCCTTATATCCCTCTATTATGTTTACGATCCTAATATAACCTACATTCACCACTGCTTTAAACATTATTTACTTGAAACTTTATGTTCTTAATGGGATGTCTGCTGTGATAATGTTTCTGTATGGAGATTTTCTCCCTGGGTCCCTGCTGAAAATGGGCTCTGGCACAGTCGAACTAACTTGGTCACCAAAACATAGTAGGTTCATCACACAACACCTACCCAATACCTGCAACAGACTCCCCATAATCCTATCACTGCAGTGGATGAATGTATTCTGCAATTGCACAGAATATGGGTTTACTTGATAATGAGATTTTAGATTTATTTATTTTTATTTTAACATTTGTTTACCAGGAAAGTCTGACTTAGAACAAAGATAATTTTCAGCAGATGCCTGGGGAGAAATGCTCCAGTTGCATGTCTTTGTAATGTGTGATTTAACGGGAGCACCAGGAGGAAACTCACACAAATGCAGGGAGGACAGGCAGACTCTAAACAGTAGGTACCCCAGCTGAGAATGAAACTGGAGGACTTCTTGTTGTGATGTGGCAACACAACCACTGCACCACTGCGCCATTCAAATGTACATCAGACACAGCATTTAACAAACTGAGCTACTGAACCACTAACATTTTTTCTTTATCTTGGGGTTGCAATTTATACATTTCTAAGAAAATATGACTCTGCATGGTAGCGTTTCTACATCTTATATGCTGATTTTAAATCACAATAAAATTTAGCTGTAAATCACAATGAAATGGAGTTGAAGGCCTTACCTTTGATATCAGAAATCCATCCATGTACTTAAATAGTTCTCTATAGGTTAACGTTTCTTGAGAAGTCATTATTTTGCCACCAAGCTGCTTAGGTATCTGCAAATGTACAAATGTCATGAGTGTCTAAAAAGCAAAGGGCCACAAAAATCAGTTTTAGTCATTTTAGCAGCCGTATAATTACTGATATAGCTGTTTGACATGGAGAAGTTCCAAGACTGGTTGTCTGTGTGTAAACCATCATATGTTCATTTCTACAGGTCTTCCATACATCTGAGGTACCTTAACCTCAGAATTGCTTTTTTAATGTATTTGCATATTTTATATTTAAAATAAAAGTGGATGTCTGTTATGGTATCATACAGAAACGTGGTACTCACACAGTGCCATTTACAGAGATACAGAAGAAAACCTACTAGTTTGTAGCGGGGAAGGGTTGCACTCACACTTCCTAGTGATGCTATTAGAGAAGGTTTGAGAATGCGAACCATCTTAAACAACTAAATAAGTTATGAAATGTCATTCTTTCAAAATACCACCAGTTTATATACAGTCAGTATTAACAACCACACTTTTCAAATGCAAACATACTTATCAAATAAATAAAACATAAACAGAAAGTCACACATAAGTGATAATTATGAAAGGGCAAAAACATTCAGACAGGGAATTATTCCCAGTAGGAAGCCACAAAAATGTTCAGACAGGGAATTATTCCCAGTAGGAAGCCACAAAAACATTCAGGCAGGGAATTAGTCCCAGTAGGAAGCTTCAAGAGGGGCAATGCAGTGGGCAATAATAAAAATTGTAATGACAAAATTTCACAAAAAGGAATCACCATTCTGTCTCATAGGTTCATAGGTGTGTACTAGGCTAATGGCCCTGGGGCATTTACAAGCCTAGCCATAGGATTACCCTGGCATCATGCCGCCTGACCTTAGTTCCCAGTGCCTCTGTCGAGTAGAGCCACTGGTGTCATTCCCAGGGTGTCTTTTCTACTTCTCATCCACTCATCAAGGTTTCTCTTGAAGAGGGTCAGTGAGGTGCTCTCCTTGACATGTATGGGAAGTCTATTCCATAGCATGGGCAGTCTCTGGGTTATGAACTTGTCCCTCCAGTGTGTTCTGTTGATTGTGGTAATGAGGCTGAGGTCTCTGGAGCATGTTGTGAAGAGGGATTGGGATTTCTTTAGATGTAGCATTTCTAACAGCGCTGGATCAGATATGGCTTTGTAAGTCAAGCAGAGATCGCCTCTAAGTAGGCAATATCAGACAGAGAATAGTTGGAGTTTTATGAGTCTGTCAATATAGGACAAGTGGTTAAGGCCTAGGATCCTCTTTTTGAGGTACTTTTGGAGCCTCTCCAGTTGTTGCAGGTGTCAAGTGAGGTACATCCCAAACAGGGCATTGTACTTGATGACTGGCCTAATGAGGGAAGAGTAGAAGGAGACAGTGACCTCTTTCTTCCTGGATGTAAAACCCTTAGTAATGAGATGTGCCACATAGGACTTTCTGACCACAGTGGCAATGTAGTGATCAAAAGAGAGGTTGCTGTCAACCTGTGTTCCTAGATCTCTTATAACGTAATACATAGTAATTCATGGGAACCTGGATTTTCCCAAAGGGGATGATGACACATTTTTTTCCATTGAGCTTAAGGCCATGGTTCTGGTCTCAGTGAGGCCATTCTTTAGGATGTCAACATCAGGGAGTTAATAATAGCTCCCAACTTGCAATCGTCTGTGAACTTTGTCAGCCAGAGACCCTTCTTGTTGGCCTGGACTTCAGAGAAGTAGATACCAAACAGGAGAGGACCGAACCCTGTAGGACTCCATCATGACTAGTTGGCAGTCTGACTTGGAGTCAGCTACTCTCACACTGTGGGTTCTATCTGTGAGCCAGTTTGCAACCCATCTAGTGATATAGGGGTTGATGCCTAGCTTGGGGAGTTTTTCTATGACTCCTGAGTGGGGAATGGTATCAAAGTCCTTGGCCAGATCAAGGTAGGCTGTATAAACCACCTTGCCTTCATCCACAACTCTGGTGACTGACTCAAAGAAGTTGACCAAGTTGAGCAGGCATGATCTACCATTCACAAAACCAAACTGTGCGGGATCCAGAGTTTGAAGATTCCTTATATCCTTGTTTATTGGGTCCATGATGATGCGTTCCATAGCTTTGCATATTAGACTCATCAGGCTAATGGCGCGATAGTTCCCATGGTCTGTAGTCACTCCTCATTTGTGGAGAGGGATGACTGTAGCAGTGTGCCATTCAGTAGGGACAAAGCCTGAGGTGAGGCTGTGATTGAACAGGGCACAGAGGTGAGGTGCCAGTTCACTCTGTAGTTCATGTAGAACACAGCCAGGGGAATTGTCAGGTCCCATAGAAGCTGTATTCTTGACCTTGAATGGTCCTGTTTTAACCTGTGTAGCAGTAATACTGGGTGCCTGGCAATCTACTGTTATTGTGATTGGTCTTTTGGGGGGAGAGAGAGGTAAAGTTGGCATTGAATCTGTTGGACAGTATATTGGCAATATCTGTTGGCTCGGTATAGGAGGTACCATTGTGCAGTGGCTTAGAGCAAATCTAGGTATTGCTGTGGAGATTCTTTACATAACTATAGAAAGCCTTGTGGTTGTCTTTGCTATCTGCTCCAATTCTATTTTCATAGCTAGCTTTAGAGGATTTGATGAGGGATCTCAACTTTTTTGTTGAGGCTGATAAGGGAGTATTTCCAGTCTTGGGACTTCACCTCATTCCTCATCAGTTTCCTCCTTCTGTTGTAGAGTTTGTTTATGTCAGGGAACTACCAGATTGGCTTCCTTTTTTTGGAGGAGAGTGTCTTGGTTCTATTGGGTGAGGCAAGATCCATGCATTTGTGTACATGTTCATACATTGCACTGGAGTTTGATTTGGCGATCATGCAACTATTCTCCATTTGCATGGCTGCCGTAAAGTTAGTCACCTCTGTTTTTAGAAACCCAAAGTAAGCTTTGGAGAAGTCTTTCATGGTGGTTATCTTTGCTGGAGTGGGGGGAGTGGGTGGGAGGTTTGTGAGTTTCTAAGGTGATTAATTTGTGGTCACATCTAACCAGGGAGGAGCTAACTATTGGTGTAGAGCAATGGTCACCCATGTTAGTAATGACCAGTTCAAGGATGTTGTTACCTTTAGTGGGGGTAAGAATGAGCTGGTCCAGGACATTGGAATTAATGAACTCCGGGAAACATTGGGCAAGTGTATTGGTACATGAGTAGTTTTCCCAGTTAGTGGAGGGGCAGTTGAAGTTGCCTATTATGAGAGTGTTAGGTTGGACCCTAATATTCTCCAGGGTGCTTAGGAACATGGAGTGTGAGTCTTGGGACATGGTTGGGGACCTATAGCAGGCTGCCACCTGAATCTGTGTCATACCCAATGTTAGCTGCACCTAAAGTATCTCTGATGTGTTATGTTGTGCTACCAGACTGAAGGTGTGTGCATCCTTTATGAATATGGAAACACCACTGCCTTTGGAGCTTCAGTCCAAGTTCTGGGGCAAAAAGGTGTGGAAAGAGTTATAGCCTGGTAGTGTAGGGGTGCTTTCTGCTGCCTTGAACCAGGTCTCTGTTACAGCACAAATACTGATGTTCTCCATCTTAAGGAGTGCTTTGAGTGAGTGCATTTTGAGATTTAGACTTCTATTATTGAGCAGCATGACCCTCAGATTGCATTTGTTTGTAGCTGTTACAGTGGTACTTTGGTCTTTGGAACACTGCCTGAAACAGGCATTATAGGGGTGGCAAGAGCTTTTCGCCAGTATCCGGAATCCCAGGGGAGACAGATGCAAGCCATCTCTGGCAAAACATCGAGGTCTGTCAGTCATGTCATTCAAGGCAGACAGATTCTGGATCCCCTTAGAATGATACCAGAATCTTAGCCAATTGTTGAAATCACAAAAACAATGGCAGGTGACAATGACAATGGGAAACCTATGAACCTATGATCATGCAGAAAAAGGCACCAAAACTGTTTATTCAACCAAGTTAATTAACGTGTTCATACAGAGTAGCATTTTTACTTCTTCAGTCTAAAAAACTATCACAAATACAGACTCTTAAATAGCAGCCCCTCAATTAGTAACCCCACCTAAAATGAATCACATGACCAGATTAGAATGAATTATTAATTAGCTTACAAAAAATTCTCAGTTCATTCTTCAAAAATTAATAAACTCATTCTTTTTCTAAAATGTATATATAAAAACTGTAACTAATACACAAATAAAATACATATACAATACCTATGAACATCATATAAAAACTAAACTCTATCTTATTAAGCTCCTTAATTTTAATATACATGCTACTGAACACACGTCACTGATGCCTGGATACCCAAAGGCATCAAACCTAAGCTGCCATAAAAGCTCACATCTTTCCTATTGATTTTTCTTCCACTTTTATTACCGCTTTTTGCAATGAAACTTTCTTAATAAAACGTACTTTATGTAAGAACTGGGATTTAATTGTAGCGCATGAAAGTGTGAAAAATAACTTGCCCATTAATCCTATAGTTATTTCTAGAAGGGGGCAGAATTTGAAATCCCTTTTAGAATGTAAAAGAGTTAATAATTCCAGGATCAAGGGCATGTTTAAATGTGAGGCATGCCCCTATTGTAAATTTATTGATACAGGCCTTTTTTCACCATCAGGAATGTGAGATTATCCTGTAATGAAAGGTTTAACTGTAATTCTAGGAGTATTATTTATTTGGCTACGTGCAGCAACTGCCCCGTCTTTTACATAGGGAAGCCTGTCAAGAAGCTTAGAGACAGAGTACATGAACATGTATAAGCTATTAGGAACAAGAAATTTGAAAATGCCCTTGCAAAACATGTGGTTAATCACCCAGACCACAGTTTTGGTTTTCGGGTTATTGATCAAGTGGTTTGATCTATAAGGGGGTGGACCAATTTCTTTGTGATTGGAAAGATGTGAGCTTTTATGACAGCTTAGGTTTGATGCCTTTGGGTATCCAGGCATCAGGGACGTGTGTTCAATAGCATGTATATTAAAATTAAGGAGCTTAATAAGATAGAGTTTAGTTTTTATATGATGTTCATAGGTATTTTATATGTATTTTATTTGTCTATTAGTTACAGTATTTATTTATACATTTTAGAAAAAGAATGAGTTTATTAATTTTTAAAGAATGAACTGAGCATTTTTGTAAGCTAATTAATTATTCATTCTAATCTGGCCATGTGATTCATAATAAGTGGGGTTGCTAACTGAGAGGATGCTATTTAAGAGTGTATTTGTGATGTTTTTTTTAGTCTGAAGAAGTACAGATACTACTCTGTACAAAAGTGCTAACTCAACTTGGTTCAATAAACAGTTTTGGAGCCTTTCTCTGCATGCTCATTGTCCCTTGCCATTGTTTTTTGTTTTTTCGGTTTCAGTTTTTGTACTATCCAATTATTGAAATCACTCATTTTCTGCTTGTACTTTGGTATCATTCTAGGTGATAGTAGGATGCTGCTCAGGGTAGGGTCATACCCTCTTGGGCTACATAATTCGAGATCTCCTCCATGTCTCTTTTCATGTAGTCCAGTCTCAGAAAACATAGGAAGAGGGGTTGCTTTCAGTTTAATATTATTATCCTTTGACAAGCCACACTTGCCAGGTGCAGCTCATTTCCATACTGGTGCAGCATTATCTTAAGACCAGTAATATTATTAATCCAGAAGTCTGTTCAAATTCACCAGTTAAAGATCTGGGGACCTGTCTGCCAACAGTGAAATTATCCTGCATTTCCTTATCATTAAACCAACATTTAGAGTTATCTATCCATCCTGCCCTAGGTAAGTGCAGTTTCATATTATCCCCTACTTATTCCAAGCCAAACTCTCGATAAAGGAGTCATTATTTGACCTCATGAAAACTAAAAACTAAGGGTCCATATTTACCCATCGAATGAACCACTCAGCTAACTGCTCCTCAGCAAACACAAATAAGCGAACGTTCACTTAATCGATGGTCACATCACTGAATGTTTTTCACAGTGAAAAGAATTAGTTGACCAGCAGAGGGAAATGTCTGCTTTTCCCCACTGTAGTGTGATCTCGGGGTTGGTATATATAAGTGGGGGAGGTGTGGGGACAGAGCCCCCCACATTGGAGGGTTTGATATACTGCAGTGCATGTGATGGTCAGAATGTTGGTCAGCTAATTTTTTTTCCATGTGAAAAATATTTGTTGATGTGAATGTCATTGAAGTGAACATTTTTTGATTTGTGTTTGTAGAAGAGATGTTCGGTGAGTGGTTTGTTCTATGGGTTAATATAGACCTGATAACTAATGCCCCACACAAATATAAAAGCACAATCTGCCTATGTAACAACATTAATAGATATTTTCCAACACAATCTACTCTCAAATTCAAAACCCATAAACCACTCTGGTACATACTTCTAAGCCTGCAGACATTGCAAATAGGAACAAAGGCCCTTGAAAAATAGGAAAATCCAGGTAAAAATCTGGGCATATAAGCAGAAAACTGGAATGTCAACTGGCCCACAACTTTTCTTGCTTCCATAGGTTCAGAGATTAGTACTATGCTAGCTGCCCTTGTGAAACATTTTAAGCCTAGCTAATTATTCCTTGTGAGACTCAAACTCTGCACCTTGTGTTTGTAAGGCAAACACCTTAACCATTAGACCACCCTCCCAGCCCTAAATGCAGCTTATTTCCATACTGGTGCAATGTTATCTTAAGACCAGTAATATTATTAATCCAGACGTCTATTCAAATTCACCAGTTAAAGATCTGGGGACCTGTCAGCCAACAGTGAAATTATCCTGCAGACTCCCCCACTTATATATACCAACCCCGAGATCACACTACAGTGGGGAAAAGTGAACATTTCTCTCTGCTGGTCAACTAATTCTTTTCACTGTGAAAAATATTCACTGATGTGACCATCGATTAAGTGAACGTTCGCTGATTTGTGTTTGCTGAGGAGCCGTTTGGTGAGTGGTTCATTCAATGGGTAAATATGGACCCTTAGTTTTCATGAGGTTAAATAATGACACCTTTATCGAGAGTTTGGCTTGGAATAAACTCCAGTAAGAATGCTACCCAGAGACATGTTTAAAAGACAGAGAATGACAAAAATTGTGAAAAATTTAAGCACATTATCAAAGAGAGAGTGTAAAATGTCTAGACTTTATGACTTATATGTCAGAATTTTAGTACATTAGGTAATTTATGTTTGCTTCAGAAAAAGGGAGTTGTAAGATGTGTTTTCTCTTTCTTTAAATTACTGTTGCCACTAGTATGTTGGTCATGTGGTGTGGTTTTCTGTATATCAGACAGGTTCGAAAATCAAATGTGATGAGTGGGTTTCAGAAAATTGTGTGATGTGGTAAATCAAGTCTGAAAATAGGGACTTAGCTTCCAAAATAGGGACATCCTAAACCAGGCTGAAAATAGGAACAGTCCTACAAAACAGGAACAGTTGAGAGGTCTAGCCCAGTTAAAATTATTTGCTGAAATTTCTCTGATGCCAGAGAAGAAATTGTGGTAAATTATACCATTACAACCCGATGTTAAAGGATAGATACTCTGAATGCTGCATAAACACTTCCCACCAACAAGGAAGTGAGTTCAGTACTTCCCTTGGCTTAGCAGTTTCATTAAAACTTTAATAAGAATTTAAAAAGCATAGCATCAGTGGAAGGCAAACAATAATTCTGCTTTCCACACTGACATTTTTGTCTTCAAAATGCAAAGTACGACCACTACATGTGATTCAGACCAATAAAAAATTCACACTAATTAGCTGTAAAAACTAGTCATTTAAAATACTTGAAAACGTACTTAAAAGTACCAGTTTCACACAGATGTACAACTTAATAAAATGATAGTGAGACTGTTAATCAAAACCAACAATAAACTTTAGTATTAACATATATATCAACATTCAAGACTTTTTAACTTTGAAATTGGTGTTAGTGAGCAAGAGTCATTTAAACCAGGGGGTTCCAAAGCACTGAGTCTTAAAATCCAAATGAGCTCCTTTTACTTAAATGGTCATCTATAATGAATCCCCTATGGTCTTTCTCAACATAATCGAGCACCGCAAAATAAAAATTTGTGATCTGGGGCTTGCAAAATATGGCTATATAGAACATTTTTTAACTTGGCTTTAGCCACATCACTCACGTGTTCGTATATTCTACCTTTCAACTTACATAAAGTTTTTCCTGCATAAAATGCACTGCAACAATGGCACAAAGCTCCATAAACAACCCCCTAGAATCACAGTTAAAATGTTTCCTAACAATGAACTTCCTGCTATTAATCCTAAAAGATTCCCAAGCCAATGTATACTGACATTGGCTACAGGGGTTACAACTGAACATGCCCTTAGGCCTAACTTCTTTTCTGCCATTCATGTTCATCTCTAATAAATTTTTGAAACTTTTCCCTTTTCGAAACACAATCTTCTGCCATTCACCTATATTCTTCTTTTGACTATCCATAGTTGTAATAACCGACCAATAATTTCTAACCACATCTATAATACCATATATGTTGGTGGAATAGGTAAGAATCAAAGAATGTTCAAATTAATTTGAATTAGGCTCAGGTTCATAGGTAAGTACTAGGCTATCTGCACAAAGGCATTTATAAGCCTAGCCGCAATGTATTGGCTTTCGCCGCCCCCTTAGATTAGCTCCCTGTGCCTCTCTTTAGCAGAGGCACTGAAGTAATCCCTGGGGTAAACTTTCTGTTTCACATCCACTCGTTAAGGTTTCTCTTGAATTGAATTGACTTTAGTATTAGTATTGTTACCTTTGAAACAATTAATCTCCACCAACTGAGAGTCTCCAGTGGGCATTGGTAGCAGTGGGGTAAATATCCCCTGCTTCTTTTATTGCAAACCTCTTTTTTCACCATAACCAACAACTCCGATGGATACCCACATTTCTGAAACATACGCATCAATTTATCTACCTCCTGATAAAACATACCATCACTTGTGATCATACAAGCTAACCTGACCAGCTGGCCTTTAACTACAGCTTTTTTTCTATAATGCTGGATGTCAGCTGTCATAATGGAGGTATGAATTAGAAAAAGGTACTTTTTCAATGAATGTTAGATGAAAAACATTCATTATTATAGTCCTTAGTAAGAAAAATATCCAAATAGACAAAGGCTGTTCTTATGCACTGAATGAATGCATCTTAGAAAGGATGTACTTTGTCCGATAAACTTCAAAAAAAATCATTTAACCTTTCTACTGTATCAACTCACACTAAAAAGATGTCATCCAAAAATCTAGTGTAGAAATTCCAACATGCACTAAAAGGACTATTGAAAACAAAATTCTTCTCCCAATATGCTATAACAAGATTTGCAAAGATAGGGGCACATGCTGCCCCCATGGCTACACCACTCAGTCACTTAAACAACTGCCCATCAAAGTAAAGAAAATTGTTGACGAAAACCATTTCCATCAAAGTTACTACTGTATTGATTTCACTAGTATCTCATAAGCCGACAACAAAAAGGTATGACCCTAGCCCTGAGTAGCATCCTACCTTCACCTGGATGATACCACAGTATAAGGAAAAAATGATTGACTTCAACAATTGACTAAGCTTCTGGTGTCATTCAAAGGGGATCCAGTATCTGTCTGCATGGGACGACATGATCGACAAACAACAATGCTTTGCCAGAGATGGTCTGCACCTGTCACCCCTGGAATTCAGGTTACTGGCTAAAGCTCTAGCCACCCCTATAGTGCCTTTTTTAGGCAAGGGTCAAAGGACAAAACCACCACCATAGCAGATACAAGTATGCAAAATCTGAAGGTAATGCTACTCAATGCTAGAAGTCTAAAGCTCAAAATGCACTCTCTCAAGGCACTCCTAAAAATGGAGAACATCGATATCTGTGCAGTAACTGAGACCTGGTTCAAGGCTCCAGAGAGCACCCCTGCAATACCAGACTACAACTCTTACCACACTTTCTGGCCACCAAGCCAAGACTGAAACACAAAAGGTGGAGGAGTGTCCATATTCACCAAGGATATTTACACCTCCAGGGTAGTTATCCAACACAATGCATCTGAAATTCTCCAGGTGCAAATAACACTAGGTAAGACTGCAATCCAAATTGTAGCTTGCTACAGATCCCCCACCATGCCCCAAGATTCCCACTACACCTTTCTAAACATACTGGAAAATATTAAGATACAACCAAACACCCTAATACTGGGTGATTTCAACTACCCTGCCATTAACCGGGAAAACTACTCGGGTACCAACACCTTTTCCCAATGGTTCTTGGAATTCATAAATTCCAATGCCCTGGATCATCTAATCCATTGTCCCTCCAGGGGCTCCAATATCCTAGACTTGGTCATTACCATCATGGGAGATAATGCTCCACACCAGTGGTCACCCCCTTGTTGGTCAGGTCAGAAGATAAGCTAATCACCCTTAACATCCACATTCCACCCCCACCCCCCAGTAAGGAAACCCCCATATAAAATTTCTCCAAAGCCAACTTCATGCTACTCAAGTCAGAAGTGACAAACTTCATGACATTCGTGCAGATGTGAGCTGAAAGTTTGACTGCTGAATCCTACACTAAGGCACTGTATGAGCACATCCACACATGCATGAATGGTGCCATCCCAAATAGAACCAAGACGCTCTCCTCCAAAAAAGGAAGCCAATCCGGTGGTCTCCTGCCATAAACAAATTATACAACAGAAGGAAGAAACTGTTGCAGAAAAGAGAAAAATCCAAGGATGCAAAAAACTCCCTTACCAGCCTCAATAAGAAGCTGAGATCCCTCATAAAATCCACCTTACGAAAATAAAATTGCTAAAGATTCCAAAGACACCCACAAGGCATTCTATAGTTATGTAAAGAATCTAAATGGCAATGCTCAGATCTGCTCTGAGCTACAACAGAATGGCATTAAATATACTGATCCCAAGGATATTGCTAATATCCTGGTAGATCAATTTAGTGCCAACTTCACCTCTTCTCAGCCCCTAAAGGGCCCATCTAAATACCAGAACTTGCCAAATTCTGGCAATCATGCCCACACAGGTAGAAACCACACTCTCCAAAGTTAAGAATACAGCATCCATGGGACCAGATGACATCCCGGGCTGTGTACTGCATGAACTACATAATGAAGTGGCACCTCACCTAAGTGTCATGTTTACTCATAACCTCATCTCAGGCTTCATGCCCACTGAGTGGCGCACAGCTATATTTATCCCACTCCACAAGGGGGGGCTCCACCTTGGATCCTGGGAACTACCATCCCATTAGTCTGACGAGCCTGATCTGCAAGGACATGGAATGCATTATCATGGAACTTATAAACAAAAACATTGCCAGCCTTCAAACACTGGACCCCACCCAGTTTGAGTTTGTGAAGGGCCGATCATGTCTCCTGAACCTGATTGACTTCTTCGAATCAGTGTCCAGAGCTGTGGACGAAGGTAAGGCAGTCCACCCAGCCTATCTGAACCCTGCCAAGGCCTTCAACACCATTCCATTGGAATCATAGATAAACTTACTAAGCTGGGCATAAATCCCTATGTCACTCGTTGGGTTGCCAACTGGCTTACTGACAGAACCCAGACTGTAAAAGTAGCCGACTCTAAATCCAGCTCCAGACAAGTGACAAATGGAGTACCTCAGGGTTCAGTCCTGGGACCGCTCTTGTTTGGCATCTACTTCTCTGAAGTACAGGCCAACACTAAGGGACTCTGTCTAACAAAGTTTGGAGATGACTGCAAACTGGGAGCCATTATTGAATCCCCAAATGATGTGGATATTTTACAAAAGGGCCTTACAGAAACAGATGCTTGGTGCCAGAGCCATGGGCTCAAGCTTAATGCCAAGAAATGTATAGTTATCCCCTTTGCGAAAAACCATGTACCCATGAATTATGACATAGGTGGCAGTACACTAAACACCAAAAGTGTGATGACAGACTTAGGGACACAGGTGGACAGTGGTCTCACCTTCGATAACCACATCGCCACAACAGTCAGGAAATCCTTCTATGTGGCACACCTCATCATTAAGGGCTTTTCATCCAGAAAAAAGGATGTCATTGTCTCACTGTACTCATCCCTCATTAGACCCATTATAGAGTACAACGGCCCGTTTGGTATGTACTTCACAAGACATCTGCAACAGCTGGAAAGGCCACAGAAATACCTCACTAAAAGAATCACAGGCCTAAAGCAGATGCCCTATGTTGACCGTCTAAAGAAACTCCAGCTATACTCTGTGGCATATCATTTACTTAGAGGCGATCTCTGCTTAACATACAAGGCCATGTCAAACTCCACTGAAATCCCAATCCCTCAGAGCTACAAGTTCCAGGGATCTAAACCTTGTCATGACAATGAACAAAACATGCTGGAGGGATTGGTTCCTGACCCAGAGATTCTCCAGACTCTGGAATAGACTGCCAATACATGTCAACCAGAGCGCCTCATTGGCCCTCTTCAGAAGGAACCTTGGTGATTGGATGGGAGATAGGATATTCACCCCAGGGATCACATCAGTCGCCCTGCTAGACAGGGGTCCAGGGAAGTAAATATTGCGGGAAGAAATATCCAGGGAATTGTTATGGCTAGGTTTGTATAAGCCCTAGGGCTGATAGCCTAGTACCAACCTATGAACCTATGATCCTATAAAATGCTCCTTGTCGGTGACATTGCCTCATTCTTTGGTTCCAGGTTATTTGGTATTTCTTGTTATAGGTCAAAACAAACCAAACACTTCCTCATAATCCCATACCAAAAAAACCTTGCCTTCTATATCGTAAGATTACCTTCTTATAGGCATTCGATGTTTCATAACTAAAGTTTTCGAAATAACATTTATATGACAAAATGTTTGAATACAAACATGAACTGCTCACAAAATACAGGTTCAGAAGTGAGCACAAAATTCAGGCTGCCATTCCCATATTCACAGAAAAAAATCTTTACAGGTAAGTAACATGTTAAGCTTACAATCACACTTTTTTTGACAGTATTGCCATCATGTGCAATAACAGTCATAAAACACTAGACAAATTATGTGCCTTATCATTCAGTCAAACTATCATCTTTTTCTTTACAAATTATGTTAAAAGCTGTTGCCTTTCAAATGCAAACAGGCCAATACCTTGCATCTACCTGTACTTTTTATTTTAGACATTGCACAACGTTCACATTTTTGGCTATATCATTTTTGCATAAATTACCGCTGCACCAAAGTGCATGCACACAGCATAACACTATATGCCATTGACATTACAAGTCACATAAAACTCTAACTCTATTACTGTTTAGAGAGATCCGCAAAAAGGTTTCTATCCTCTCTGAAAATGACGTCTCAGTCAACAATCCAGGGAAGCCTCAGAGTTATTTAAAACGTATAAAAGACTATCCAAAAATGAACCACTGTCAGTTATCACTCTGCTCTACAAAACAGATACCAATTATAAAAAGCGTCATCCCACACTGACCTTCAAAATACACATTAATATTATTAGCACAAATGTAAAAACAGAAAACTATGTTTGAGCTGCATACTCTATTGCTAATCCAGCTGGACACTCCCTCACCATCAGTGTCCTTATACCTGGAATGCAATCCCTCAAAATTCAACATCAGTGTCCTAATGCATGGAATGTAATCCCTCAACATTCACCATCAGTGTCCTTATACCTGGAATGTAATTCCTCACCAACAATGGCTTTATACCCGGAATATAATCTCTCACCATGAGTATCCTTATACCTGGAATGCAATCCCTCACCATCAGTGTCCCTGTACCTGGAATGTAATCCCTCACCATCCTTGTCTTTATATATGAAATGTAATCCCTCATCATCAGTGTCATTTTACCTGGCATGTAATCCCTCACCATGAGTGTCCTTATACCTAGAATGTAATCCCTCAACATTCACCATCTGTGTCCTAATGCATGGAATGCAGTCCCTCAACATTCACCATCACTGTCTTTATACCTGGAATGTAATCCCACACCATCAGTGTCCTTATACCTGAAATGTAATTCCTCACTTTGAGAATCCTTATACCTGGAATGTAATCCCTCACCATCAATGTCCTTATACCTGGAATGTAATCCTTCACCATCAGTGTGCTTGTACCTGGAATGTAATCCATCACCATCAGTATCCTTATACGTGGATGTAATCCTTCACCATCAGTGCCCTTATACCTGGCCTATGATCCCTCACCATGAGTATCCTTATACCTGGAATGTAATCACTCATCAA
This sequence comes from Protopterus annectens, assembly GCF_019279795.1. Lineage (NCBI taxonomy): Eukaryota > Metazoa > Chordata > Ceratodontiformes > Protopteridae > Protopterus > Protopterus annectens. Next base: position 1,096,789,812 of record NC_056726.1, read on the forward strand.
AGTAGTCACTTACCATCAGTGTCCTTATATCTGGAAAGTAATTCCTCGCCATCAGTGTCCTTATGCATAGGATGTAATCTCTCAACATCAGTGTCCTTATACCTGGAGTGTTATCCCTTTCCATCAGTGTCCTTATACCTGGAGTGTAATCCCTCACCATCAGTGTCTTTATACCTGGAGTGTAATTCCTCACCATCAGTGTCCTAATGCATGGAGTGTAATCCCTCACCATCATTGTTCTTATGTCTGGAATGTAATCCTTCACCATCAGTGTCCTTATACGTGGAGTGTAATTCCTCAACGTTAGTGTCCTTATGCATGGAATGTAATTCCTCACCATCAGTGTCCTTATACCTGGAATGTAATGCCTGCAATCCAACACCATCAGAGTCCTTCTACATAAGTTTATTGGTTCATAGGTGTTTACTAGGCTAATGAACACAGGGACCATTTTAAGCCTAGCAATGCATCCTAAATATCTGACAAGTTCTTTTACCCTTGAAAAGTGTAAACATGGGCCTGGGAGATGAACCATTTACAGGTTACCTGTGTCCATTAGAGGCATAGGTGCCACACCATGGATGGATTTCTGGTTTCCCATCCAATTGTCCAAGCTGGACTTGAATTGGGGTTGGGAGGAACTCTGCTTCACATGTATGGGGAGCCTGTTTCTTAGATTGGGTAGTATCTGGGATACATGCCTATCTCTCCAGCAGGTCCTATTTATGTCATAAGCAAAGTTTAAGTCTTTATAATGGGTAATTCTGGTGCTGTTTGTTTTGTGGATAGGCAGGAGGTCCAGCAGAGTGGGATCTGACAATGCCCTGTATAACAAGACATATATCTCTCCTCAAAAGCTTATAGGAGACAGAACACAGGGATAGGGCCTTGAGGCAGTCTGCATAGCACATATTACTTAGGCCTTGTATTCTTTTGGTGAGAAACCTCTGTGGAAGTTCCAGTTGTTGGATATGCCTGGTTCGGTACATACCAAAGCAGGCATTGTACTCAAATATAGGTCTGATGAATGCTGAATACAGTGCAACAATGACTTCCTTGGACTTAGATGCAATACCTTTGTTTATAAGTTGCTCAACATAGAAATATTTCTTCACCACTGTAGATATGTGATAATCAAAGGTAAGACTGCTTTCTATGTGTGCCCCTAAGTCCCTGACTACTTGATCAATGCTAAGCGGTATGTTGTCAATATGACAGTGACCAGGGATGGATGACTTCCCAAATGATACTATTATGCATACATACATGAAATATAATCTCTCACCATCAGTGTTCTTATACCTGGAATGCAATCCCTCTCCTTCAGTGTCCATATACCTAGCATGTATAATCCCTCACCATCAGTGTCCTTATACCCGGAGTGTAATTCCTCGCCATCAGTGTCTGTATGCATGGAATGGAATGCCTCACCATCAGTGTAATCATAACTAGAATGAAATGCCTCATCATTACTGTTCTTAGGCGTGGAATGTAATTGCTCACAATCAGTGTCCTTATACCAGGAATGTAACCCTCAACATTCACCATCAGTGTCATAATGCAAGGAATGTACTCCCACAACATTCACCATCAGTGTCTTTATACCTGGAAGGTAATCCCTCACCATCAGTGTCCTTGCACCTGAAATGTAATCCCTCAACATTCACCATCAGTGTCCTTATACCCAGAATGTAATCCCTCACCATCAGTGTCCATATGTATGGAATGTAATCCTGCAACATCATTGTCCTTATACCTGGAATGTAATCCCACACCATCAGTGTCCTTATACCTGAAGTGTAATCCTTCACCATCAGTGTCCTTATACCTGGAGTGTAATCCTTCACCATCAGTGCCCTTATACCTGGAATGTAATCCTTCACCATCAGTGTCCTTATACCTGGAATATACCTGGAATGAAATGCCTCAACATTCAGTATCAGTGTCCTTATACCTGGAATGTAATCCCTCATCATCAGTGTCCTTATACCTGGAATGTAATCCCTCACCATCAATGTCCTTATACCTGCAATGTAATCCCTCACCATCAGTGTCCTTATATCTGGAATGTAATCCCTCACCATCATTGTTATTATATCTGGAATGTAATCCCTCATCATCAGTGTCCTTATACCTGGAATGTAATCCCTCACCATCAATGCCCTTATACCTGCAATGTAATCCCTCACCATCAGTGTCCTTATACCTGGAATGTAATCCCTCACCATCATTGTTATTATACCTGGAATGTAATCCCTCACCATCAATGTCCTTATACCTGCAATGTAATCCCTCACCATCAGTGTCCTTATACCTGGAATGTAATCCCTCACCATCAGTGTCCTTATACCTGGAATGTAATCCCTCACCATCAGTGTCCTTATACCTGGAATGTAATCCCTCACCATCAGTGTCCTTATACCTGGAATGCAATCCCTCACCATTATTGTTATTATACCTGGAATGTAATCCCTCATCATCAGTGTCCTTATACTTGCAATGTAATCCCTCACCATCAATGTCCTTATACCTGCAATGCAATCCCTCACCATCAGTGTCCTTATACCTGGAATGTAATCCCGCACCATCATTGTTATTATACCTGGAATGTAATCCCTCACCATCAATGTCCTTATACCTGCAATGTAATCCCTCACCATCAGTGTCCTTATACCTGGAATGTAATCCCTCACCATCAGTGTCCTTATACCTGGAATGTAATCCCTCACCATCAGTGTCCTTATACCTGGAATGTAATCCCTCACCATCAGTGTCCTTATACCTGGAATGTAATCCCCTCACCATTGGTGCCTTTATACCTGGAATGTAATGCCTCAACATTCAGTATCAGTGTCCTTATACCTGGAATGTATTCCCTCACCATCAGTGTCCTTATACTGCTAGTGTAATACTTCACCATCAGTGTCCTTACATTTGTAGTGTAATCCTTCACCAACAGTGTCCTTATGCATGGAATGTGATCCCTCAACATTCACCATCAGTTTCCTTATGCCTGGAATGTAATTACTCACCATGAGTGGCCTTATACCTGGAATTGAATACCTCCTCAATGTAATCCCTTGCCTCAATACCCTTATACCTGTAATGTAATTCCTGTAATTCCTCACCATCCATGTCCTAAAATATGGAATGTGATCCCTCACCATCTGTATTCTTATACCTGTAGTGTAGTCCTTCACCATCAGTATCCTTATACCTGGAATGTAATCCCTCAACATTCACCATCAGTCATGCCAGGAATGCAATGACTCACCATCAGCGTCCTTATACCTGGAATGCAATCCCTCACCATGAGTGTCTTTATACCTGGAATGGAATCACTCATCAATGTAATCCCTCATCATCCATGTCCTTAAACCTGTAGTGTAATGTTTCACCACCAGTGTCCTTATGCATGGAATGTAATCCCTCACCATCAGTGTTCTTATACCTGGAATGTAATTCCTCACCATCAGTGTCCTTATACCTGGAGTGTAATCCCTCAACATCAGTGTCCTTACACCTGGAATATAATCCCTCACCATGAGTGTCCTTATACCTGGAATGGAATCCCTCATCAATGTAATTCCTCACCTCAGTACCCCTATACCTGGAATGTAATCTCTGTAATCCATCACCATCAGTGTCCTTCTATATGTAATGTAATCCCTCACCATCAGTGTCATTATACCTGGAATGTAATCCCTCACCATCAGTGTGCTTAAACCTAGCATGTAATCCCTGTAATCCCTCACCATCAGTGTTCTTATACCTGGAGTGTAATCCCTCACCATCGCTGCCCTTATACCTGTAATGTAATCCCTCAACATTCACCATCAGTGTCCTTTTACCTAGAATGTAATCCCTCACCATCTGTGTCCTTATACCTAGCATGTAATCCCTGTAATCCTTCACCATCAGTGTCCTTATACCTGGAATGTAATCCTCACCATCAGTGTCCTTATAACTGGAGTGAAATCCCTCACCATCAGTGTCCTTATACCTAGAGTGATATTCATCACCATCAGTGTCCTTATGCATGGAATGTAATCTCTCACCATCAGTGTCCTTATACCTGAAGTGATATTCCTCACCATCAGTGTCCTTATGCATGGAATGTAATCCCTCATCATCAGTGTCCTTATACCTGGAATGTAATGTATCCTAGTTATCATCACTGTTCTTTAAGAAACCAAACACAAACTCAACTCAGCCTGTAGTGAACAATATTAAACTAATTTACTTAGGATCCAGAGATGAGCACCACTATACCTCTCCACAGAAATCCAACCTGGTTACAGTCATCACATGTGCCAAACTGTTCCTGTCTACTCAAACCTTAGTCTACAACACAAATTAAATGTCAAATCACTATTTGTGCTCAATATCAGAGTTGCTTTGCTGGCCCAGAGTGATCTGCAATTGTCTGGACATACAAGCTGATTATTTTAAGTATACTTTTTTGCACTTGCATTTTTTAGTGATAGTTAACATAACCGTACTGCATTTTATTTATTAATTTAATTGAATATTGTGGTCCTTCTTTCTCTCTGAAGTTAGTCTGCCAGGGTTAATTCATCACAGCCTTGGTCCAGCTCATTCTTACCCCCACTAGGTGTAGCAACATCCTTGACCTGGTCATTACTAACATGGGCGACCATTGCTCTACACCAGTAGTCAGCTCCTCCCTGGTTTAATTCGACCACAAACTAATCACTTCAGAAATTAACATCCCATGACCCCCCCTGAAAAAGGTAACCACCATGAAAACTACTCCAAAGCTAACTTTGTGCTCCTGCACAAGGGATAAGAAACTAAGAGTAATGCTACTCAACGCCAGAAGTCTAAACCTCAAGATGCACGCACTCGAAACTCCTTAGCATGGAGAACATCGATATCTGTGCAGTAACAAAAACCTGATTCAAGGCTCCCGAGAGCACCCCAGCACTACCAGGTTATACCTCATACCATGCTTTTCGGCCCCAAAACTTGGACCGAACCACAAAATGAGGGGGAATATCAATATTCGTCAAAGATAACCACACCTCTAGGTTGGTGGCACAGCACAAAGCATCAGAGACTATCCATGTGCAACTAACAGTGGGTAAAACTGCCTTCCAGTTTATAGCCTGCTACAGACCACCCTCCCAAACTCAGGAACCTCACTCGGCCTTCCTGAGAACACTGGAAAATATGAAGGTCACTCCAAACACCATTATATCGGGCGACTTCAACTACCCAAACATAGACTGGGAGCATTACTCTAGCTCCAACACCTTAGCCCAAAGGTTCCTAGAATTTATAAACTAAAATGCTATGGAACAACTTGTTACCACTCTCACAAGAGGGGAAAATATATTGGACCTGATCATCATCAACATGGGGACTCTATGCTCCAGACCAGCAGTGTATCACTCACTGGTAAGATCAGACCATAAACTAATCTCACTGGATATTCACATCCCCACGCCACCCCCTGCCCAGAAAACCACAGTGAAAAACTTCTCTAAAGCAAATTTCACACTCCTCAAAACCGAGGTGGAATCCTTCAAATCCCCCGGGCTTGTGGAAAATATAGCCCAGACTGCAGAATCCTTTATAAACACATTCTATGAACACCTTCAGGAATGCATGGATCATGCAATCCCAAATAAAACCAAGACCCAATCCTCCAAAGGCAGGTGTCCTATCTGGTGGACCCCAGCCATAAACAAACTATACAATAGAAGGAGGAAGCTACTGCATGACAGAGCAAAATCCCAAAAAGGGAAGGCATCTCTGATCAGTATTAGCAAAAGACTACGGGCACTCATAAAATCGTCTAAGGCCAGCTTCGAGAGAAAAATTACACAGGACACTAAGGATAATTACAAGGCTTTCTTTAGTTATGTTAGGAACCTGGGTGTGAATTCTCAGATATGCTCAGAATTAGTCCAAAATGACAAAAAAATACACTGAACCCACAGACATTACCAACATCCTAGCTGACAGGTTCAGTGCAAACCCCCCACCCCACCAAAAGGGCAAATATCTATCCCAGCAGAGTGCTGCCCCCCTGACATCTCAGATGTTCAGGTAAGAGCCACCCTCTCCAAAGCAAAAAGCACAGCATCAATGGGACCAGATGGTGTCCCGGGCTGCATCCTACATGAACTCCAAGAAGAGCTAAACCCAAACATAAAACTACTGTTCAGTCTCAGCCTTACTACAAGATATGTACCCAAAGAGTGGCGTATAGCAACAGTGGTCCCTCTTCACAAAGGTGGTGCCTCAACGGATCCTGGAAACTATCGCCCCATAAGCCTGACTAGCTTGGTCTGCAAAGCTATGGAAAGGATCATCATGGACCTCATAAATAAAGATATTGGGGACCTACAGACACTGGATCCTACCGAGTTCGGATTTGTTAAGTGCAGATCCTGCCTCTTAAACCTGGTCAATTTCTTTGAAACAGTCACCAAGGCCATTGATGAGGGAAAGGAGGTCCACACAGCCTACCTGGACCTCGCAAAAGCCTTCAATACATTACCCAACTTGGGCATTATAGATAAGCTCTCCAGCTTAAATATAAACCCCTATGTCACTAGATGGGTTGCAAACTGGCTCAAGGACAGAACCCATATGGTTAGAATTGCTGGAGCCATGTCAGACTCCAAACCAGTTACAAGTGGCGTCTCACAAGGCTCAGTCCTGGGACCTCTCTTGTTCGGTATATATTTCTCAGAGGTACAGGCCAACACAGAAGGACTGTGGCTGATCAAGTTCGCAGATGACTGCAAACTGGGTGCCATAATCGACTCTCCAGCTGACACAAGCATCCTCCAAAAGGGCCTCATAGAAACAGACAACTGGTGCCAGAGCCATGGCCTCAAGCTAAATGCCAAAAAGTGTATAGTCATCCCCTTTGGCAAAAACAAAGTGCCCACAAATTACCGCATAGGTGGTAATCCATTAAGTACGGAAGAAGTAATTAGGGACCTGGGGACCCAAGTTGATAGCAATCTCTCATTTGACAACCACGTGGCCAAAGTGGTTACAAAAACATTTTATATAGCCCACCTAATCATGAAGGGATTCACATCTAGATCAGGGGAGGTCATCGTGCCTCTTTACTCATCCCTCATCAGGCCCATAATTGAGTACAATGCCCCTTTTGGGATGTACCTTACCAGACACTTGCAGCAACTGGAAAGACCCCAAAAGTACCTCACCAAGAGGATCAAAGGGCTCAAATAGATGCCATATGCTGCTTGGTTAAAGAAACTCCAGCTCTACTTAGTGGCATACCACCTGCTCAGAGGTGATCTGTGCCTGATGTATAAAGCCATGTCCAACCTGGAATTAATGGACATGCTGCACCTCAGAAAATCCAAATCCCATCAAGCTACACGCTCAAGAGACTTGAACCTCAGCACTGAAATAAATAGGACATGCTGGAGGGACAGATTCATAACCAAGAGGCTCCCTTCACTCTGGAATAAAATCCCAGTCCAGGTTAGGCAGAGTCCCTCATTGACTCTCTTCAAGAGGAATCCTGATGAGTGGATGGGAGATCGTAGGTTTACCCCAGGTATCACTTCTGTGTCACTGTTAGACAGAGGCACAGTATACTAACCTTGAAAAAGGGCATAGCAAAATTCATTTAAAATGGGTGGCGAAAGCCAAACCCACTCTGGCTAGGCTTATAAATGCCCTAGGGCAGATAGCCTAGTATAAATCTATGAACCTATAAAAACAGAGGTGGCCAACTTCACAGCACCCATACAAATGGAGAATAGGTACATGACCGCTGAATCATACACCAATGCACTGTATGAACATGTACACAAATGCATGGATCTCACCATACCCAAGAGAAAAAAGGCACTCTCCTCCAAAAAAAGGAAGCCAATCTGGTGATTTCCTGACATAAACAAACTCTACAACAGGAAGAGGAAACTGATGTGGAATAAGGTGAAGTCCCAAGAATGGAAAAACTCCCTTATCCGCCTCAACAAAAAGTTGAGATCCCTCATCAAATCCTCCAAAGCTTGCTATGAAAACAGAATTGCAGCAGATAGTAAAGACAACTAAAAGGCCTTCTATAGTTATGTAAAGAATCTTCACGGCAATACCCAGATTTGCTCTGAGCTACTGCAAAATGGTACATCCTATACTGAGCCAACAGATATTGCCAATATACTGGCCAACAGATTCAGTGCCAAATTTACCTCTCTCCCCCCAAAGGACCAATCACAATACCAGTAGATTGCCAGGCAGCCAGCATTACTGCTACACAGGTTAAAACAGCACTTTCCAAGGCCAAGACTGCATCTCCTATGGGACCTGACAATAACGCTGGCCATGTTCTACATGAAATACAGAGTGAACTGGCACCTCACCTGTGTGCCTGTTTAGTCACAGCCTCACCTCAGGCTTTTCCCCTACCAAATGGTGCACTCCTACAGTCATCCCTCTATACAAAGGAGGAGTAACTACAGACCCTAGGAACTATCACCCCATTAGCCCGACGAGTCTGATATCAAAGCTATGGAATGCCTCATTATGGACCTAATAAACAAGGATATAGGAAATTGCCAAATTCTGGATTCCACACAGTTTGTTTTTTTTGAAGGGTAGATCATGCCTGCTCAGTCTGGTTGACTTTGAACTAGAGCTGTGGATGAAGGCAAGGTGGTTCATACAGCCTACCTTGATCTTGCCAAGGCCTTGGATACCATTTCCCACTCAGGAATCATAGAAAAACTCACTAAGCTAGATATCAACCCCTATATCACTAGGTGGGTTGCAAACTGGCTCACAGATAGAACCCACAGTGTGACAGTAGCTGACTCCAAGTCAGACTGCCGACCATTCATGAATGGAATCCCACAAAGTCCGGTCCTGGGTCCTCTCCTGTTTGGTATCTACGTCTCTGAAGAACAGACCAACACAAAGGGACTCTGGTTGACAAAGTTTGCAGATGATTGCAAGTTGGGTGCTATTATTAACTCCACAAGTGATGTTGACATCCTGCAGAAAGGCCTCACTGAGACCAATGACTGGTGTTGAAACCATGGTCTTAAGCTTAATGCCAAATAATGCATCATCATCCCCTTTGGGAAAAACTCAGTTCCCACTAATTACCACATCTATGAGAACCCACAAAACACTGAAGGTGTTATAAGAGATCTGGGGACACAGGTTGACAGCAACCTCTCCTTCGACCACCACATGCCACTGTGGTCAGAAAGTCCTTCTATGTGGCACATCTCATTACCAAGGGTTTTGCATCCAGGATGAAAGAGTTCATTGTCTCCCTCTACTCTTCCCTCATTATGCCAATCATTGAGTACAATGCCCCATTTGGCATGTACCTCACTAGACACCTGCAACAACTGGAGAGGCCACAAAAGTACCTCACAAATAGGATCCTAGGCCTTAAGCACTTGTCCTATATGAACAGACTAAAAAAACTCCAACTATTCTCTGTCTCATATCACTTACTTAGAGGTGATCTCTGCTTGACTTACAAAGCCATGTCTGACCCAGCTCTGTTAGAAATGCTACATCTAAGGAAATCCCAATCCCTCCGCACCACATGCTCCAGAGACCTCAACCTCATTACCACAATCAAGAGAACATGCTGCAGGGACAGGTTCATAACCCAGATACTGGCCATGCTATGGAATAAACTTCCCATACATGTCAAACAGAGCACCTCACTGCCTTCTTCAAGAGAAATCTTGATGACTGGATGGGAAATAGAAAATTCACTCTGGGATCACTCCAGTGGCTCTACTCAACAGAAGGCACTGGGAACTAAGGTCAGGTGGCATGATGCCAGGGTAATCCTATGGGCTAGGCTTGTAAAGGCTCCAGGGGCATTAGCCTAGTACACACCTATGAACCTATGAACTAGAAGTGTAAGCCATCTGATTTCAGTGGGGGTGGTTTTACTTCTTTGAACTTCTATGTTTAACTGTTAGCCTGGGGGCTTATCCATTCATATAGTGGTGGGATAGTCAATTTTTGTGTATTTATTTGTGCTGAATATCAGAGTTGCTTGGCTGGCTGTGAGTGATCTGCCATTATCTGGACATACAAACTGATTTTTAAGTATATTTTTTTTGCACTTACATTTTTTCAGTGATAGTTAACACAGCTGTACTGCGTTTTGTTATTTGTTTCATTGAATATTAATAGAATATTGTGATCCTTCTCTCTTAGTCTCAGGACTAATTCAGCACTAGAAGTGTAAGCCATCTGGTTTGTGTGGGTGGTTTTACTTCTAGTTCTGTTTTTAACTGTTAGCCTGGGTCTTATCTATTGTCTTATAGTTTATTTATTTATTTCAGTATGATAACTGGGGAAGTCCATCTGGGCCATGAGGAGCCTGTTTTCAGTGGAGGCCTGGAGAGAAAAGCTTCAGAAACAATCACAATATGAACAAAGATGCAAAAGAGTTACAGAGAAAAAATATAAAATGAACAATTGATTTTACAGAGAAATATATCATACAATCATGCAATATATTAAGTTCATAAAGTATGCAATACAGTAAATTAACAGGGAGAGAGATATTATTTATTCAAGACATAGTAAATGTCAAATAGTTTGGACTATATATAAGATATTTTTTCTGTTTGAGACAGGACTGGGTGCAGTGGATGACTGTCCCGATTGGAATCTTGTGGAGCGATTGAAGGAATAGGTTTAAGCAGAAGGTGGAGCGGTAGATTGTTGGAGGGGGAAGTTAGGTGGGGGAGTAGGGTGGGTAGATCCACTTAGTTGAGAGACAGGAAATTAAAAGAGATTTAAATTTGGTGTGGTCAGGGGTGTTTCGAAGGGTGGGAGGGAAAGAGTTCCATAGTTTAGAGATTTAGCAGAAAAGTAGGAGGTGGCCAGGGGAACAGGAAGGTTTGTAGGTATGTAGGAGATTTCGGTTTTCTGATCTGAGTGAGCGGTTGGGGATGTAGGGACTTAGAGCAGATGAGAGAGAAGGGCAGCTAATAGGTTTGTGGATGAGTTTGTGGACATTAGTGAGTTTAGGTAGTGGCAGGTAATTGGGAAGTTCGAGCCACTGTAGAGAATGGAGACAGTGTCAGTGGTGAGAGGTTTTTGAGTTGGCAGCAAACTTGTTTATTTTTTATTACAGCATGATTGCTGATTGGATTGTAGGCCTACTTGGAGGTTGTTTAACAGGGGGGTGCCGTACATGAGAGAGGGTAGAAGGTAGGAGGAAGCTAAGGTTTTTCTAGTGGAGGGAGATAGGAAGTGGTTGTGCCTGTAAAGGACTCCTCATTTTTGGTGATTTTTTTAATGGAGGATAGAATATGGGTGATCCATTTTAGATGGTTATTAATGATATCAAGGAGCTTGGTACTGGATATGACTTCGATTGGGTTGTTATTGGTACTTAGTACTTGGTACTGGATACGATTTCGATTGGGTTGTTATTGGTACTTAGTACTTGGTACTGGATATGATTTCGATTGGGTTGTTATTGGTACTTAGTACTTGGTACTGGATACGATTTTGATTGGGTTGTTATTGGTACTTAGTACTTGGTACTGGATATGATTTCGATTGGGTTGTTATTGGCACTTAGTACTTGGTACTGGATATGATTTCGATTGGGTTGTTATTGGTACATGGTACTGGATACAATTTCGATTGGGTTGTTATTGGTACTTAGTACTTGGTACTGGATACAATTTCGATTGGGTTGTTATTGGTACTTAGTACTGGATACGATTTTGATTGGGTTGTTATTGGTACTTAGTACTTGGTACTGGATATGATTTCGATTGGGTTGTTATTGGTACTTAGTACTTGGTACTGGATACAATTTCGATTGGGTTGTTATTGGTACTTAGTACTGGATATGATTTCGATTGGGTTGTTATTGGTACTTAGTACTTGGTACTGGATACAATTTCGATTGGGTTGTTATTGTTACTTAGTACTTGGTACTGTATACGATTTCGATTGGGTTGTTATTGGTACTTAGTATTTGGTACTGGATACGATTTCGATTGGGTTGTTATTAATACTTAGTACTTGGTACTTGATACGATTTCGATTGGGTTGTTATTGGTACTTAGTACTTGGTACTGGATACGATTTCGATTGGGTTGTTATTGGTACTTAGTACTTGGTACTGGATACGATTTCGATTGGGATGTTATTGGTACTTAGTACTTAGTACTGGATACGATTTCGATTGGGTTGTTATTGGTATTAGTACTTGGTACTGGATACGATTTTGATTGGGTTGTTATCGGTACTTAGTACTTGGTACTGGATGCGATTTCGATTGGGTTGTTATTGGTACTTAGTACTTGGTACTGGATACAATTTCGATTGGGTTGTTATTGGTACTTAGTACTTGGTACTGGATACGATTTCAATTGCGATGTTATTGGTACTTAGTACTTGGTACTGGATACGATTTTGATTGGGTTGTTATTGGTACTTAGTACTGGATATGATTTTGATTGGGTTGTTACTGGTACTTAGTACTTGGTACTGAATACGGTTTCGATTGGGATGTTATTGGTACTTAGTACTTGGTACTGGATACGATTTCGATTGGGTTGTTATTGTTACTTAGTACTTGGTACTGGATATGATTTTGATTGGGTTGTTATTGGTACTTAGTTCTTGGTACTGGATACGATTTCGATTGGGTTGTTATTATTACTTAGTACTTGGTACTGGATACGATTTCGATTGGGTTGTTATTGGTACTTAGTACATGGTACTGGGTACGATTTCGATTGGGTTGTTATTGGTACTTAGTACTTGGTACTGGATACGATTTCGATTGGGTTGTTATTGGTACTTAGTACTTGGTACTGGATACGATTTCGATTGGGTTGTTATTGGTACTTAGTACTTGGTACTGGATACGATTTCGATTGGGATGTTATTGGTACTTAGTACTTGGTACTGGATACGATTTCGATTGGGTTGTTATTGGTACTTAGTACTTGGTACTGGATACGATTTCGATTGGGTTGTTATTGTTAATTAGTACTTGGTACTGGATACGATTTCGATTGGGTTGTTATTGGTACTTAGTACTTGGTACTGGATACGATTTCGATTGGGTTGTTATTGGTACTTAGTACTTGGTACTGGATACGATTTCGATTGGGTTGTTATTGGTACTTAGCACTTAGTACTGGATACGATTTCGATTGGAATGTTATTGGTACTTAGTACTTGGTACTGGATACGATTTCGATTGGGTTGTTATTGGTACTTAGTACTTGGTACTGGATACGATTTCGATTGGGTTGTTATTGTTAATTAGTACTTGGTACTGGATACGATTTCGATTGGGTTGTTATTGGTACTTAGTACTTGGTACTGGATATGATTTCGATTGGGTTGTTATTGGTACTTAGTACTTGGTACTGGATACGATTTCGATTGGGTTGTTATTGGTACTTAGTACTTGGTACTGGATACGATTTCGATTGGGTTGTTATTGGTACTTAGTACTTGGTACTGGATACGATTTAGGTTGTTATTGGTACTTAGTACATGGTACTGGATACGATTTCGATTGGGTTGTTATTGGTACTTAATACTTGGTACTGGATACGATTTCAATTGGGATGTTATTGGTACTTAGTACTTGGTACTGGATACGATTTTGATTGGGTTGTTATTGGTACTTAGTACTTGGTACTGGAAAAAGATTTCGATTGGGTTGTTATTGTTACTTAGTACTTGGTACTGGATACGATTTCGATTGGGTTGTTATTGCTACTTAGAACTTGGTACTGGACACAATTTCGATTGGGTTGTTATTGTTACTTAGTACTTGGTACTGGATACGACTTCGAATGGGTTGTTATTGGTACTTAGTACTTGGTACTGGATACGATTTCGATTGGGTTGTTATTGGTACTTAGTACTTGGTACTGGATACGATTTCGATTGGGTTGTTATTGGTACTTAGTACTTGGTACTGGATACGATTTCGATTGGGTTGTTATTGGGTTGTTATTGGAGTACTTGGTACTGGATACGATTCGATTGGCATGTTATTGGTACTTAGTACTTGGTACTGGATACGATTTCGATTGGGTTGTTATTGGTACTTAGTACTTGGTACTGGATACGATTTCGATTGGGTTGTTATTGTTACTTAGTACTTGGTACTGTATACAATTTCGATTGGGTTATTATTGGTACTTAGTACTTGGTACTGGATACGATTTCAATTGGGTTGTTATTGTTACTTAGTACTTGGTACTGGATACAATTTCGATTGGGTTGTTATTGCTACTTAGTACTTGGTACTGGATATGATTTCGATTGGGGTGTTATTGGTACTTAGTACTTGGTACTGGATATGATTTCGATTGGGTTTTTATTGTTACTTAGTACTTGGTACTGGATACGATTTCGATTGGGTTGTTATTGGTACTTAGTACGTGGTACTGGATATGATTTCGATTGGGTTGTTATTGGTACTTAGTACTTGGTACTGGATACGATTTCGATTGGGTTGTTATTGGTACTTAGTACTTGGTACTGGATACGATTTTGATTGGGTTGTTATTGGTACTTAGTACTTGGTACTGGATACGATTTCGATTGGGTTGTTACTGGTACTTAGTACTTTACTGGATACGATTTAGATTGGGTTGTTATTGGTACTTAGTACTTGGTACTGGATACGATTTCGATTGGGTTGTTTTGGTTACTTAGTACTTGGTACTCGATACGATTTCGATTGGGTTGTTATTGTTACTTAGTACTTGGTACTGGATACGATTTTGATTGGGTTGTTATTGGTACTTAGTACTTGGTACTGGATACGATTTCGATTGGGTTGTTATTGGTACTTAGTACTGGATACGATTTCGATTGGGTTGTTATTGGTACTTAGTACTTGGTACTGGATATGATTTTGATTGGGATGTTATTGGTACTTAGTACTTGGTACTGGATACGATTTCGATTGGGTTGTTATTGTTACTTAGTACTTGTTACTGGATACAATTTCGATTGGGTTGTTATTGGTACTTAGTACTTGGTACTGGATACGATTTCGATTGGGTTGTTATTGGTACTTAGTACTTGGTACTGGATACGATTTCGATTGGGTTGTTATTGTTACTTAGTACTTGGTACTGGATACGATTTCGATTGGGTTGTTATTGGTACTTAATACTTGGTATTGGATACGATTTCGATTGGGTTGTTGTTGGTACTTAGTATTTGGTACTGGATACGATTTCGATTGGGTTGTTATTGGTACTTAGTACTTGGTACTGGATACGATTTCGATTGGGTTGTTATTGGTACTTAGTACTTGGTACTGGATACGATTTCGATTGGGTTGTTATTGGTACTTAGTACTTGGTACTGGATACGATTTCGATTGGGTTGTTATTGTTACTTAGTACTTGGTACTGGATACGATTTCGATTGGGATGTTATTGGTACTTAGTACTTGGTACTGGATACGATTTCGATTGGGTTGTTATTGGTACTTAGTACTTGGTACTGGATACGATTTTGATTGGGTTGTTATTGGTACTTAGTACTTGGTACTGGATGCGATTTCGATTGGGTTGTTATTGTTACTTAGTACTTCGTACTGGATATGATTTTGATTGGGTTGTTATTGTTACTTAGTATTGAGATGGAGTTTTTGTCTGTTGGGGAGTTTCTGGAGGGGGAGAAGATCATTAGTTTAGTTTTATTTGCATTAAGGGCAAGGTGGTTATTTTTCATCCAGCGTTCTGTTTTGGAGAAGGCTAACTGAGTTTTTAGAAGCAGGTTGGGCAAGGTGCAAGCTGACCAGATGATTGTTGAGTCATCCACATATTGGATTGTTGAGTCATCCGCATATTGGATTATAGATGAGTCTGGATGGCTTGGTGGAAATTGTTAATAAATATATTGAAGAGTAGTGATCCTAGAACAGAACCTGATGGGACCCTGGTGGGGGGTGTTGAAAGGGGAGGTTAAGGATTTCCATTGAATGGATTGTTGACATTCAGAGAGGTAGCTTGACAACCAGGGCAAGATGAAAAAGGAGAGGTTGAGGGATGACAGCTGAGTTAACAGTAGAGGGTGAGAAATGGTATCGAAAGCTTTGGACAGGTCAGGAAACCAGAAAGATACAAGTTTGCCTGAGTCACGAGCTTTATTTATAGTTTCGGGAAAGGATAGGAGGGCATTTATGGTACTGTGGTTTGTGTGGAAACTATGTTGAGTGGAGGTTAGAAGGTTGCTTAGAGTAGGATATGACATGAGCTGAGAATGAATACATTTCTCCAGGATTTTTGCAAGAGGGGAAAGGATAGCTATAGGTCTGAAGTTGGAGGTATCAGTGTTTTTACCTACTCTTTATAGTGGGAAATGTACGCTTGGCACCAGATGGATGGGACATCTGCTTCTCTTATCGATCTGTTGATTATGATGGAAATGGGAAGGGCTATGCAGTCTGCAGATAGTTTTAGGAAGGTTGCTGGAAGGTTGTCAGGTGCGTTCTGGCTAGATATGAGTTGGAGTAGAAGTTTTTTTATAGTATGTGTGGGGATGGGTTGTAGGTTAAAAGGGGGGGAGGGAGGTAAGTGGGTGGAGGAGTTGATGGGGGAGAGGGAAAGAGGAGGACAGTTTGGCTATGCAGTCTATAAAAAATGAGTTACATTGAATGGCAGTGTCCAGGTCTGTAAGGTTTGGATTTGGGCAGGGGCTATCTTTCTTGCCTGAGTGGAGGAGGGATGAGATTGTGGACCAGAATTATTGGGGGTTATTTGAGTTGATTGAAGTTTGAGGTAGTATGTTTTAAGGTATCTGGTTAGAAGTTTTTTTATGGAGTTGTGAAGTTGCTTGAATTCAACTAAGTGGTTGGGGTGTTTAGTTTTTTTATATCGTTTCCAGGTTTTGTCACTTTGTAGCATCATTAGTTTGGTTTCCTTGGATAGCCAGGAGGAGATTTTAGCTCTGATATGTTTGGTTCTAATAGGGGCATGGTTGATGATAATTTTTGTGAAAGTTTCATTGAAGTAGGTAGTGGCACTGTCTAGGGGCAGGGTTCTTAGGGGGGACCAGTCTTTAAGTCTTAGGGTATCACAGAAAGCTTGGGGGTTGAAATGTGAGAGGTTGCATGTGTGTATGTAATGGTGCTGCTGCTGCTGGATGGGGCAGGGGTGATTGTCAACAAAGGCTGGAAGGTGATCACTGAGGTGGTCAGGAAGGATTCCTGTGTCTGAGATAAGATGGGGATGGGATGTGAGGATCCAGTCGATGATGGTGCCAGAGGCTCCATCTTTATTGAGTCTGGTAGGGGAGCTTATAAGTTGGTTAAATTGAAGAGACTGATTGAGATGTAGTAGTTGAATTTATTGTGGCCCAATTTATGTTAGTGTCACATAGGATGTAGGTTTCATTTTTTATGTTGGAGGAAAACCAGGAGAGGATATCTTCTAGTATTGGGATGTTGTTGCCAGGGAGTATATAAAAGGCAGCTAAGCATATGAATTTGTATTTGTTTAGTTTTAGTAGAGCAGTAGTAATTTCAACGTTACTAAATTTAGGGATGGGTTTGGTGTAGGGGGTTATGGTACAGGTGAAAGAGAAGAGTATAGCTACAACTCCTCCTTTTTTGCTAGGTCTATCATTGCATATGATTTGGTAGCCAGGTGGAAGAACTTTGTTTTCTTTTATGGTGGGTTTTAGCCAGGTTTCAGAGATGGCGATTATGTCAGGATGGTTAATGTGAAGCCAGACATGGAGGTTGGGGATTTTATTTCTAAGGTTTTGAACACTGAAAGTGGCAAGACTGATAGATTTAGGGCTGTTAGTGTGAGAGTGTGGGTAGTTGGTGGTAGATACTGGGGGTGTGGGTCCTGGGTTAGGGTGAATATCACTGGTGAGAGCTATGGTGACTTTATGGAGGACAAGTATAACATGAGTTAGTGTGATTGATGAGATTGAATGTAAGAGTGGGGAAGAGTTGATGGTGTGTGGGTGTGGAGGTGTGTGTTGAGTAGGAAGGATAGGTAATATTGTTTGTTTGAAAAGTAGGGTTGGGCTGAGTGGCTAGAGTTTGGGTGCTAAATTAGTGAAGGATGATGTCCAGGCAGGTTGTATGGCAAGTGTGGAGTGTGTAGGGGATGTATGATGAGTTTCCGGTATGTGAGTTAGGTAAGAGAGATAGAAGAGTGAGGTAAGAATGGTTGTTAGCAGTAGGGGAGTGTTTAGGGGAGTGGGCATAGTGTAGATGGTGAGTGGCTGGAATGAAAGGAAGTGGTGTGTGGTGGGAGTGGTCAACTCTATGTGCTGGATAGGGTAAAGGGGTGGGATTGTTGTTGTGCTAAATGTGCAGGTAGTGGGGGTGGGTGAGAATTGGGGGCAGGGTAGGGGAGCAGAGTGAGCCCACAGGTTGAATGGAGCAGGGTAGAACCAAGCAGAGGTGAGCGAGAAACAATCACTGAAAAGGTGATACTGAGTGGTGGTAATGGCTGGCCAGAATGGCTGGTATAGTGCTTGTATAGTCAATTTATGTGTATTTATTTGTGCTCAATATTAGAGTTGCTCGGCTGGCTGATACTGAGTGGGAGTAATGGCTGGCCAGAATGGCTGGTATAGTGCTGGTATAGTCAATTTATGTGTATTTATTTGTGCTCAGTACCATATCTTCTCAGCTGGCTGTGAGCTATCTGCAATCATCTTGACATACAAGCTGATTTTTTTGAATATACTTTTTTGAACTTTCATTTTTTGAGGGATCGTTAATATAACTTTAATGCATTTTATTTATTTGTTTCATTGAATATTAATTGAATATTGTTGTCCTTCTCTCTCTGTAGTTTTCCCACCGTCCCTCCACAGTGTTGTAGTGTTAAACTTGGTGGCTTTGGAACTGCCCACCCCTGTTGTAAATTTGTATTTGGACACTCCTCCTGGACCTATCTCATCTTCTTTCTCAGCTGAGCACAGTGAAATCATTTGGGAAGCACTACCCCCTTGCTTCTTTATTTCATACACTCCTACCAGTCCCATCTCATCAGCTGTACCTGCTGTGTACAGAAAGAGCATTTGGGAAGGATAACCCCATAGTCTCTTAATCTTGCTCTGGTTTCTCCATCTCCATTTAAAAAAAGTTATACTTTATTCAGCTGCTCTTACTGTAACTGTGTTCTACCTACTTTATTGCCTTATTTTGCTGTTCTGTGTGCTCTTGAGTGTTCATGTGTTCTGATTCTGCATTTATTACAGCTTGTTAGTAGCCTGATTAAATGTGTCTGCTGTTCTAAACATCTCAGTTTTAGTTTTAGCACTTGTGCTTCAGTCCAGTTAATTTACATCTAGAGTTTTTGTGGTCTACCCTCTTGTAGACAAACCTTTATCAAATCCTGCTCTCCATAGGTCCACAAAGTATTCAGAACACCATGTCTGTACAATTCCCATCAGTTTCTCCTGCCAGCCTGGTTGACATGGGCATACTGAGACAGTGTAGCAACTGCCTTATGTTCACGGACAGTCCTCTTCTCCTAGCACATAATTCTTCTACTTGTGAGAAATGCATCTACATCAGTAAGCTGGAATCTATGCTCTCTCACACCACCATCATTACTCCTGAAAAGAGGAGATTGCCAACACAAACGCCACACTACCTGCATCACAGAACCAAGCACAACCCAAGCACACCTATGCAGGGGTCCTCAATAAAAACTTATCTAAACAACAGAGAACCCCAAAACACACTAATAAATATTCCACACACAACACCAATCACATCATACACAGTAGACAACACACCAGTGTCTCACAAACACAGCCCATTAGGGATAACAATAGGCTAACACAGCCCATAAGTCATAACAATAAACCAAACATACTAGTCTTTGGTGATTCAATAGTGAGACACAC
>NC_056726.1:1096810201-1097015201 GCF_019279795.1 Protopterus annectens
GCCCACTAGGGGTTAAAGGTGCACACTCAAAAGAGCTGCTCCGGAGTGAGCAGGTGTGTGTGGTGGTAAGCAATGCTAACTTCCAGTTAAGTATCCTTACAGACAGTTAGCCTTAAAAGTGCTTAATCTGTGTAGTCATTGCTTAGTGCCATGCAAACAGGCTTAATACTGCTTACTACTGCTTAAAACAGCTTACTCCCGCTTACACCAGTCCTACTTCCTTTAAAAGAAAAGAAAAAAAGGGTGATAAGAAAGTGGTGACAAAGGGGGCACAAAGAGGGAAAGATAAGAGGGAAAGTAGCTAGGGATGTGCCGGACAAGTGTAGGGAAGGTAACTAGCTGACCATTTCTTCTACTGCAACAGCTGTGCATATATACTGAATTTGGAGGTATATATGGACAGTCAACCCGCTGGGAGAGGGGTGAGGACAACAATAATGTGTTGTGATTCCAATTAGACCAGATTAAATGTGTCCAGTGGACATGTGTGCAAAATGCACAGCTATGTATGAGGCAAATTGTTTGAGGGGAGGGGAAACAGATTGCCCTTTTTCTCTTTTTTAAGATGAGAGTGGGATGTTAGGTAAGGATAGTAGGTATATTTGGGGAGGTAGGTTGGGTAGGAAGACAGACAAGACAGCATACAGGGGCGGTATATGACATGTGTGGGAGTAAACACCTTGAACGTGGAGGGGTGTTTGGAAATCAGAAGTCCATGAGCCCCAAACGGAAACAGTGGGACTGACGTCCCCACCCATGGGCAGTCACCACTACACCTTCACAGCCCTAAAGGTGGCTGTGCTGGTGGCTGAGAAGGAGGAGCATGCTGCCCCTCTAATTGCACCATGTGACCCTCAAGCTGGCATAACAATTCTCCAATCTCCTTTTGGAGCTCGCTATGCATCAATCCCAGGACATGGCTTCGGATGACGGTATCTTGTCCACAACCACTCCTCGGGGGGACAAGCCCCATCCCCTGAGGTGTTTCCACCCAATGGTGGTGCAGGAGCAGCAGAACAGGAGTTCCCATGGTGGGTCCCAGATGTGCTGGGGCCTAGTGTCTCAGCCACTTGAGGTGGGAGAGGTGGGTCCGCTGGGACTAGGCTTCCCAAACGTCCTATGGTGCTGCAGTTTTAGAACATATGTGGGTTAGTAATAGTCAACACAATCCAGGATTAGTTATAACAGCATGTATAGATATTCCCATTAACCCAAAACAACAGATTTGAAATAGTTGCATAGCAAAGAGAACACATGCATATATGGAACCACAGTGGCAATTACAACAGCATGCAGGTTACATTGATAGAAACAGGCCACCAATTATAGTATTTCAACAGGGAACATTAATAGACACATATTTCAATATTTGTTGAACAATAGGAAATATGTCCCAACAGAAGATTTGTTGTAAAATATACCCATTGATTTGTGTGTTTAGAACATTGTTGCAGATATGGTGGGGGGGGGGGGAGATGTCAGTTAACAACCTGTATATCCTTGCAGTGCTCACAACTTTAATGATCATTGCTCTAATCATTACTCTACAGGTATTAATATGATACCCTATGGCCTTGGTTTGGGCAGTGGTATGTTTGTACATAGTGTATAATTCAACCATCTTATAGCTACTTTCTACTTCTCTTACCTGGAAGAATTGTGGGGGGAATGCTTGTTAACTCTAGCTGACTGTTTCTACACATATTCACAAAATCCTAGTTAAAATTATGCATACAGCTTACTACCACTCCCAGGATTTGAACCATGGCTGTTTCTGCTAAAAATACAATTTCTGTTTCATCAGTGTGAGCTATTGAGAAACTGCTGTCTTTTCCTTCAGTGTTTTCTGTCTAAGTCTGTCTTGGTTGTACAATCTGACCTTGTAATTACAACAGTCTTATACAGGCATTCCTAGACATATTTTTTATGTAGCACAGTGCCAACTTCACCTCCATCTCACCCCCTGAATGGCCCACCTCAATACCGGAAGATTGCCAAAGTCCAGTAATAACGGCCACACAGGTAAAAAATGCACTCTCCAAAGCTAAGAATACAGCATCCATGGGACCAGATGACATCCCGGGCTGTGTACTACATGAACTACAATATGAACTCG
The DNA here is from genome assembly GCF_019279795.1 of Protopterus annectens. Taxonomy (NCBI): domain Eukaryota; kingdom Metazoa; phylum Chordata; order Ceratodontiformes; family Protopteridae; genus Protopterus; species Protopterus annectens. The sequence continues at coordinate 1,096,812,318 of NC_056726.1, forward strand.
CACCTCACCTAAGTGTCATGTTTAATCATAGCCTCACCTCAGGTTTTGTGCCCACTGAGTAGTGCAGAGCTATAGTTATCCCACTCCGCAAGGGGACATCCACCTTGGATCCCGGAAACTACTGTCCCATCAATCTGACGAGCCTTATGTGCAAGGCCATGGAGCGTATTATCATGGAACTTATAAACAAAGACATTGGCAACCTTCAAACACTAGACTCCACCCAGTTTGGGTTCGTGAAGGGCCGATCTTGTCTCCTGAACCTGATTGACTTCTTTGAATCAGTCTCCAGAGCCATGGACAAGAGTAAAGTGGTCCACACAGCCTATCTATACCTTGACAAGGCCTTTGACACCATCCCCCACTCTGGAATCATAGACAAACTTACTAAGCTGGGCATTGATCCCAACGTCACCCAATGGGTTACTAACTGGCTTACTGATAGAACCCACACTGTAAAAGTAGCCGACTCCAAATCCAGCTCCTGACAAGTGACAAGTGGAGTACCTCAGGGTTCAGTCCTGGGACCGCTCTTGTTTGGCATCTACTTCTCTGAAGTACAGGCCAACACTAAGGGACTCTGTCTAACAAAGTTCGCAGATGACTGCAAACTGGGAGCCATTACTGAATCACCAAATGATGTGGATACTCTACAAAAGGGCCTTACAGAAACAGATGCTTGGTGCCAGAGCCATGGGCTGAAGCTCAATGCCAAGAAATGTATAGTTATCCCCTTTGGGAAAAAACATGTATCCATGAATTACCATATATAGGTGGCAGTACACTAAACACCAAAAGTGTGATAAGAGACTTAGGGACACAGGTGGACAGTGCTCTCACCTTCGATAACCATATCACCACAAAAGTCAGGAAATCCTTCTATGTAGCACACCTCATCACTAAGGGCTTTTCATCCAAAAAAAAGGAGGTCATTTTCCCACTGTACTCATCCCTCATTAGACCCATTATAGAATATAATGTTTGGTATGTACCTCTCAAGACATCTGCAACAACTGGAAAGGTCAGAGAAATACCTCACTAAAAGAATCACAGGCCTAAAGCAGATGCCCTATGCTGACCGCCTTAAAAAACTCCAGCTATACTCTGTCACATATCGTCTACTCAGAGGTGATCTCTGCTTAACATACAAGGCCATGTCAAACCCAGAGCTGTTGGACATGCAACACTTAAAGAAATCCCAATCCCTCAGAGCCAGACGCTCCAGGGATCTAAACCTTGTCATCACAATAAACAAAACATGCTGGAAGGATAGGTTCCTGACCCAGAGACTCCCTAGACTCTGGAATAGATTGCCCATACATGTCAAGCAGAGTGCCTCTTTGGCCCTCTTCAAAAGGAACTCTGACGATTGGATGGGAGAAAGGAAATTCACCCCAGGGATAACGTCAGTCATCCTGCTAGACAGGGGTCGAGGGAAGTAAATAGTGTGGGAAGAAATAGCCAGGAAATTGTTATGGCTAGGCTTCTATAGGCCCTAAGGCTGATAGCCTAGTACCAGCCTATGAACCTATGAACCTATGGGAGACAGTGGTTAACACAACATTACTATTCGGATATTAGATCTTGGTGAATGCAACATGTCAAGCCATACAGTACAAGAGTAAACACAACCAGTCCAGGAGTTAGAACTTTATTGCCAGGCAGTTGCAGTTTTATTTAAATATGAAAAAACACAAAACTACTGGCAAATCTTGGGATAAAACCTCCGTGACGCTAAGTCAAAAGTACAATTATTAAAATGAAATAAACAGTTCACGGAGCTAACAGGGCAAATAACTTAAATGCCTATATGCCCTGTCTAAACATGTCATGGAAGAGGGAGTGCAACACACTTTTAGATTTAGGGTTATAGAAGCAATAGGGTTGAGTGTAAGGGAGGGAGACATTAGAACATATACTGAGTATAGAGAAACATGTTGGATCATCGTTTTGAAAGCAGATAGGGGCAAGGGCTTAAATGAGAGAACAGCAATTAGACCTGCTTTGAAAAGGAGGAGGTTACATAAATAAATAAACATTGTGGTTTGTATGTTGTTTTAATATGTAAGTTATGTATTTATACATTTTGCGCTATGCTATGTCGATGTTATATATTAAATTATTATATTATTATGTTTTTGTTCTGAAATATATTTTAAGTGCATATAGGCATTTAAGTTATACGTTTGTGCTGGGTCTATAGCTTGAATATTAGTTAATTGAATGACTGATGTGGTTGTGCCTATATATACATGTGTTCTTTGTTCTTATGGATTACTTGGTCTGAAGAAGCTCCTAAGTGAAAGTGCTTACCATCGATGAATAAACCTGAGTTTTTTATAAAGAAACAGAATTGGACTTCACTTCTATGGATTGTTATATGCAGTTGCAGCTGTGACAAAGATTTATTTGCACTGTTAGCTCCGTGAACTGTTTATTTCATTTTATTTAAATATGACTTATATGGGACTATTATTGTCATATTGTCTGGTTTATTCAGTACAAACCATACACATTTTTATACTGCCAGGTGATATTCTACTCCTTTATATTTATTTGCTATGACTACTACAAGCAGGATTGTTACTCACCAGCCTCGTGACTCAACCTTTGCAACCTACTGGCGTGGGCTTCCTGGTTCACAGCCAACTCAGCTGGAGCTGTAATGAAAATAGAGAAACATTTAGGCATACCAATCCATCACATACATGGGCTGGACTCTGGCAAACAATTATTGCTATGAATACTTACACACTGCTGGGACATCACCCCTCTGTCTTGCTTCTTGAACCCACTGTTCCAATAGCTTCCTCTTCCTCCATTTCAAATCAGCATAGTTGTGCCAAACCTGCTCCCCAGTCTGAGGAATACCAGTGGCTCTGGTGAGATCATGAGTGATTCTTTCTCAGGCTTCCGCTTTATATTGGGAGCCCTGGTAGTGGTCCTGTAGCAGTCTTACAACATGGATTTTTACCAGGAGTCCTACCATGATGTTGGACTCTTGTATGCCCCAGCACTGTGCCTGAAAATGCATGCCCTCTCCAACAACTGCCATACTGCCTAGAGTTGGGGGCTACAACCAGTTATGAAATGTATTCCCACCTGCGGGGTTTAAATATGGCCAATTTCCCACCATTTGCCATGATTAGATGGTTTTTAATATGCTGAGCTAAGCTAAGCTACAGGCAAACTTGCTTAGCTATGTTTGGCAGTGCTTAAATGGGCAGGTTCAGCATTGCTTACTAATGCGCAAACCCGCTTTGCTGGGCTACTCATTGCTTAGCATTCATATGTATGCAGTGCTTACACCTGGTCAGCATAGCTGTGCAATGCTTAGCATTGTTTATGTTTTATTTTATTGGACTACCACCTGTATGGGATTGATTCATCATTCATTACATAATATAAGTTTGTTTACCTTCCCTGACATCCCCCATTGTGCTGTAATTACATTTTTTCTTGTATAACTATACTGTATGGGGCACTTGTGTTTATATGGGGGTTTCACTACTTTATTACACTGACACCTCATATCTGGGCCTAATACACTAGTCTGGTTGAGAAATATAAGTTACTTCCTACATAAATATACAAATAAATTAAAATTGCAATGTTTACACATACAAAATGAAAATGGCTTTGTTGAGACTCAAAGCGTGAATTACTACATGCAAAGCATACATTCTAACCACTACACTGTTGCACTTATGCTTATGCTAGATGTCTATTGCTATTTAACTTATCCTGCCATTTCAGCTGGGCTAAGCATAGCTAAGCAACGGGCACACCCACACAGCTATGCTTAAACTTTATTACACATGTGGAAAAAAATTGTATTTGTTGCGTTTATTATTTCGTACCCTTCAGAATATCCATGCTAATGCTAAACCTGTTATTCTATCAACTTTGTGGGTTTGTAGGGACAATTGTCCCTTATGGCTTTGTCCAGATTTCTTACTCTGATGGGTTGGGAGGTATGCATTTTATACATCATACCCTGCTGAAAATTCATGCTAATGCTAAACCTGTTATTCTATCAACTTTCTGGGTTTTTAAAGACAATTGCCCCTTATGGCTTTGTCCAGATTTCTTACCCTGACTGGTTAGTAGGTGTTACGAGTGTTCTCCCTCTATTTAAATTGCTGAATGGCAATTCAGGTGTGCACTGGGCATGTGTATTGTGAGAGCACTGCTCTCAGACATGCCCCCTGCACTCGTACACAGAACTGTGTCTGTCTTACAGCACGGCAGCATGCCTTCATGAATATGCATGGTGCACTGCAGTGCTCTACAGGAACAGTCCCTTCCACCCAGGAATAAGCTATTCCTGCATGTAAGTTTACTGAATCTGAGGGATAAGTTTCACTCTTTATGTCCTTCAGAAAATGCTTTCAAAGACACATCCTGATACTATGGTAACTATCTAAGTTTATTACAGAAAGTCAGGATACATTACTGATGAACAGCAGGCAGAAGCAAATTTTTTATTCTGACACTGTCATTTGTGGTCAATACTGGCAGGTTTTACTTTACCTTAAAAACTTTAGCAGGGGGTGCTTAACATTTGTTAAGTTTGGGTTGCCCACCATTCTGGCACTTAACTATGTCTTTTTCCAAATATTAGATCGTAATCATCACCCTCCCTGCAGCCATTTACATGGTTGTACTGAGTTTATTAGAGCAAGTCAGCATAGGTTGCTGTGTATTTGGGGTTTAGAGGGCCATTTAATTTTGACAAATCATCACTTAATAGAAAGTAGTTTGTCTTGGAATAGTTCCTAATTGTCAGTGATTTTACTGGGGTTATGAAGTTGATTTTCATTTCAAAGGACACAGCTTTACTGTTGGACCTTACCAGGGAGGTTGAGACATGGGTGGTGCGGTGCAGTGTTCTCCTTATTTGTAAGCATATGAGGTCCAGTATGATGGATTCTCCAGTGGGTATATTCACTGCTTGGTCAATGTTGTTTGTATTTTTGAAGTTCAGGAATATCTGTGCCTATCAATTTGAGGCTGTGTAGGTTTCCCAGTATATGGAGGGATAATAAAAGTGTCCCATGAATGGGGTCTTGTTTGGATAGTAAGTGTCTTCAGTAGATCCAAGCATGCATTGTGAGCTTCTTTGGACATGGAGGGTGACCTATAGGTGGCTAGGATACAGTACGGGATGTTTTCTATGGTGATCTGCAGGCAAAGGAACTGCATCACTTCATAGATTCATAGGTTCATAGGTACATACTAGGCTATCGGCCCTAGGGCCTATACAAGCCTGGCCATAACAATTCCTTGGCTATTGCTTCCCACAAATATTTACTTTCCTGGATCCCTGTCAAGCAGGACTACTGATGTGGTCCCCAGGGTGAATTTCCTATCTCCCATTCCATCGGCAAGGTTCCTTTGAAGAGGGCCATTGAGGAACTTTGTCTGATATGTATCGGCAACCTATTCCAGAGTATGGGGAGTCTCTGGGTCAGGAACCTATCCCTCCAGCATGTTCTGTCCATCATGATGATAAGGTTAAGATCCCTGAAGCATGTGGCTGAGAGGAATTGGGATTTCTTTAAGTGTAGCATGCCCAACAACTCTGGGTTTGACATGGCCTTGTATGTTAGACAGAGACTGCCTCTGAGTAGGCGAGAATTGACAGAGTATAGCTGGAGTTTCTTTAGACAGTCAGCATAAGGCATCTGCTTTAGGCCTGTGATTCTTCTTGTGAGGTATTTCTGCGGCTTTTCTAGTTGTTGCAGATGTCTTGTGAGGTACATACTAAATGGGGCATTGTATTCTATAATGACTCTAATGAGGCATGAGTACAGAGGGACAGCAACCTCCTTTTTTCTGGTCAAAAAGCCCTTAGTGATGAGGTGTGCCATGTAGAAAGATTTTCTAACTGTTGTGGCTATGTGGTTATCAAAGGTGAGAACAATGTCCACTTGTGTCCCTAGGTTTCTTATAACACTTTCAGTGCTTAGTTTACTACCAACTATGTGGTAGTTCACAGGCACATGGTGTTTCCCAAAGGGGACAACTATATATTTTGTGGCATTTAGCTTGAGCCCATGGCTATGGCACCAGGCATCTGTTTCAGTAAGGCCCTTTTGTAGTATAGCCACATCATTTGGGGATTCAATAATTGTTCCCAGCTTGCAGTCATCTGTGAACTTTGTAAGTCAGAGTCCCTTAGTGTTGGCTGGTACTTCAGACAAGAGTGGCCCAAGGACAGTACCCTGCAGTACACCACTTGTCTCTTGTCTGGAGCTGGATTTAGAGTCAGCTACTTTTACAGTGTGTGTTCTGTCAGTAAGCCAGTTTGCAACCCATCGAGTGATGTAGGGATTAATGCCCAGTTTAGTAAGTTTATAGGTTCATAGGTTCATAGGTTCATACTAGGCTATCTGCCATGGGGCATTTATAAGCCTAGCCCAATTGTGTTTGGCTTATGCCACCCCTAGATTTGAGTACACTGTGCCCTTTTTAAAGTTTAGTTTACTGTGCCCCTGTCTAATAGTGACACGGACGTAATCCCTGGAACAAACCTACGATCCCCCATCCACTCATCAAGATTCTTCTTGAAGAGAGTTAGTGAGGTGCTCTGCCTAACATGAATTGGAATTCTATTCCAGAGCGAAGGGAGCCTCTGGGTTATGAATCTGTCCCTCCAGCATGTTCTATTTATTTCTGTGCTGAGGTTCAAGTCCCTCGAGTGCGTGGCTCTAAGGGATTTAGATTTACTGAGGTGGAGCATGTCCATTAATTCTGGGTTGGACATAGCTTTATATGTCAGGCATAGATCGCCTCGAAGTAGGCGGTATGCAACTGAGTAGAGCTGGAGTTTTTTTTTAACCGAGCAGCATATGGCATCTGTTTGAGTCCCTTGATCCTCCTGGTGAGGTACTTTTGGGGTCTTTCTAATTGGTGCAGGTGTCGGGTAAGGTACATCCCAAAGGGGGCATTGTATTCTATGATGGGCCTGATGAGGGATAAATAAAGGGGCACGATTACCTCTCTTGATCTAGATGTGAATCGTTTCATGATGAGGTGGGCTATGTAGAAGGTCTTTCTAACCTCTTTGGCAATGTGGTTGTCAAAGGAGAGATTGCTATCAACTTGGGTCCCCAGATCCCTAATTACTTTCTCTGTACTTAATGGGTTACCACCTATGTGGTAATTTGTGGGCACATTGTTTTTGCCAAAGGGTATGACTATACACTTTTTGGCATTTAGCTTTAGACCATGGCTCTGGCACCAGTTATCCGTCTCTGCGAGACCTTTTTGAAGGATGTTTGTGTCAGCTGGAGAGTCGATTATGGCGCCCAGTTTGCAGTCATCTGCGACCTTGGTGAGCCATAGTCCTCCCACGTTGGCCTGTACCTCAGAAAAGTAAATACCGAACAAGAGAGGTCCCAGGACAGAACCTTGTGGGACACCACTTGTGACCGATTTCGAGTCTGACATGGCTCCAGCAACTCTGACTCTGTGGGTTCTGTCTTTGAGCCAGTTTGTGACCCATCTTGTGACATAGGGGTTTATATTTAGGCTGGATAGCTTATCTATGATGCCCGAGTGGGGTATTGTGTCAAATGCCTTTGCGAGGTCCATATAGGCTGTGTGGACTACCTTCCCTTCATCTATGGCCTTGGTGACTGTTTCAAAGAAGTCAACCAGGTTCAAAAGGCAGGATCTGCCCTTGACGAAGCCAAATTGGGTAGGATCTAGTGTCTGTAGGTCCCCCGTGTCTTTGTTTATGAGTTCCATGATGATCCTCTCCATAGCCTTGCAGACTAGGCTAGTCAGGCTTATGGGGCAATAGTTTCCAGGGTCCGTAGAGGCGCCACCTTTGAGGAGTGGGACCACTGTTGCTGTACGCCATTCTTTGGGTACATATCCTGTAGTGAGGCTGAGATTGTACAGCAGTTTTACTTGAGGGATTAGTTCTTCTTGGAGTTCATGTAGGACACAACCCGGGATGCCATCTGGTCCCATGGAAGCAGTATTTTTTGCTTTGGAGATGGCAGCCTTCACCTGAGCATCAGAGATGTTTGGGAGGCTTCACTCTGCCGGGATAGATACTTGCTCTTTTGGGGGGGAGGGGGTGGAGAGGTTTGCACTGAACCTGTCTGCCAGGATATTGGCGATGTCTGTGGGTTCAGTGTATTTTTTGTCATTTAGAATCAACTCAGAACAAGTCTGGGAGTTGCATCCCAGGTTCCTAACATAACTGAAAAAACCTTATGATTGTCTTTAGTGTCCTGTGCAATTTTTCTCGAGAAGCTGGCCTTGGAGGATTTTATGAGGGATTGTAATTTTTTGCTAGTACTGATCAGAGATGCCTTCCCTTTTAGGGATTTTGCTCTATCATGTAGTAGCTTCCTCCTTCTGTTGTACAGTTTATTTATGGCTGGGGTCCACCAGACTGGACGCCTGCCTTTGGATGATTGGGTCTTGATTTTGTTTGGGATAGCATGATCCATGCATTCCTGGAGATGTCCGTAGAATGTGTTTATATAGGATTCTGCAGTTTGGGCCATAGTTTCCACTGGCTCTGGGGCCTTGAAGGATTCCACTTTGGTTTTGAGAAGTGTGAAGTTCGCTTTTGAGAAGTTTTTCACTGTGGTTTTCTGGGCTGGGGGTGGGGTCGGGATGTGGATATCCAGTGAAATTAATTTATGGTCTGATCTTACCAATGAGGGATATACTTCTGGTATGGAGCATAGAGTCCCCATGTTGGTAATGATCAGGTCTAGTATGTTTTCCCTTCTTGTGGGAGTGGTGACTAGTTGTTCCATAGCATTTGAGTTTATAAATTCCAGGAACCTTTGGGCTAAGGTGCTGGGGCTTGAGTAATGCTCCCAGTCTATGTTTGGGTAGTTGAAGTAACCTAATATAATGGTGTTCGGAGAGATCTTCATGTTCTCCAATGTTTTCAGGAAAGCCGAGTGAGATTCCTGACTTTGAGAGGGTGGTCTGTAGGATGCTATAAACTGAAAAGCAGTCTTGCCCACTGTCAGTTGCACATGGATGGTCTCTGATACTTTGTGCAATGCCACTAACCTGGAGGTGTGGATATCCTTCATAAATATGGAAACTCCCCCTCCTTTTGTGGTTCAGTCCGGGTTTGGGGGCCGAAAAGCATGATATGAGCTATAACCTGGTAGTGCTGGGGTGCTCTCTGGAGTCTTGACCCAGGTTTCTGTCACTGCACAGATATCGATGTTCTCCATACTGAGGAGAGCTTCTAGTGCTTGCATCTTGAGGTTAAGACTTCTGGCGTTTAGCAGCATTACCCTTAGTTTCTTGTTCCTTGTGCTGTCTATGGAGGTGGGTTTGACTTTTGAGCCTTGCCTAAAATAGGCACTATGGGGGTGGCAAGAGCCTTTGCCAATATCTGAAAGCCCAGGGGTGACATGTGCAAGCCGTCCCTAGCGAAGCAATGTGGCTTGTCGAGCATGTCATCCCAGGCTGACAGACACTGGATTCCCCTTTGAATGACACCAAAATTTTAGCCAATTGTTAAAATCGATCATTTTGTCTTTATACTGTAGCATCATTCTAGGTGAGGGTAAGATGCTTCTCAAGGTCAGGGTCATACCGGCCTAGGCTACATGATCAGAGAGCTCCTCTATGTCTCTTTTCATGTAGTCGAGGGAGGTACGTCTCAGGTCATTCACACCAGCGTGTACAATGACTGAGTCATATTTGTATTTGCTTTGAAGTGACCTGAGTGCTTGTGTTATGTGGTGGATCCTAGTGCCCAACAGGCAGCTCACCGTGACCTTCTCTTTATTCTGCCTGGTGAGCGGGACGTCAGTGTGTCTGACAATAGAGTCACCTATTACAAGAGTATCAGGTGTGTTATTCAACCTTAAGGGCTGTGACTGCTTGGCACACTGAATTTGTGTGCTATGTGTTGTACGTGTTTTGTTTTGGGGTAGCGTTTGCTTGGATGTCTGCTTTGGATGTCTCTGTTGCTTAGGTAGATTTTTATTTAGAGCCTCTGAGTATGTTTTTGTGTTTTTATGTGTTTGGTTCTCTGTTGTGGTGTGACTATGTGATACTGGAATTGTGTTGTGTGAGGTTACCGTCTCCTCCTGACTGGTTACACCAGTTTTGAGATGAGGGAGCTCAGCCTCCAGTTTGACTATATGGTTGCATCTCTCACATATATTTGAACCTGTTTGAAGGAGGAGAGAGTTGTCTGTGTACATGAGACAGTTGTAACATTGCCTCAAAATTCCCAGATTCACCAGCTGGACTGGAGAGGAAACCATTGACTGACCTTTGGACATGCTAGAGTAATATAGGGAACTGAATTAAAATGGAGGATAGTGTTGAAAGCCTTGGTGAGGTCCAAGTAGGCTCTGTGAACCACCTTACCCTCTTCCACGGCTTTGGAGACTGATTTAAAGAAGTCAAATCAGGTCCAGGAGGCAAGATTGGCCCTTCACAGACCCAAACTTGGTGGGGTCCAGTGTTTGAAGGTTGCCAATGTCTTTTTTTATATGTTCCATGATAATACATTCCATGGCCTTGCAGATCAGACTCGTCAGACTGATTGGACTGTAGGTCACAGGATCCAAACTGGATCCCCCCTTGTGGAGTGGGATGACTGTAGCTGTGCACTAATCTGTGTGCATGAAGCCTGAGGTGAGACTATGATTAAATTCATTTTGTAGTTCATCCAGTACACAGCCTGGGATGTCGTATGGTCCCATGGATGCTGTATTCTTGGCTTTGGAGAGTGATGTTTATACCTGAGTGGCCATGATTACTGGAATTTGGCATTCTTTCAGTATTGAGATGGGCTCTTTTGGGGGTGAGAGGGGGGGTGAAGTTTGCACTGAATCGATCTGCCAGGATATTGGCAATATCATTGAGATCAGTATATTTAGTGCCATTCTGTTGTAGTTCAGAGCACATCTGAGTATTGCCATTTAGATTATTGACATAGCTATAGAATGCCTTGTAGTTGTCTTTGGAATCCTTGGCAATTTTGTTTTTATAACTAGCTTTGGAAGATTTTATGAGGGATTTTGGCTTTCTACTGAGGCTGGTGAGGGAATTTTTGAATCCTGGGTTCTTCCTCTTTTCTGCACCTGTTTTCTTCCTTCTGTTGTACAGCTTGTTTATGGCAGGGAACCACCAGATTGGCTTTCTTTTTTTAGAGGACAGCACCTTAGTTCTATTTGGGATGGCTCGGTCCATGCATGAATTAATGTGCTCGTACAGCACCTTAGTGTAGGATTCAGCAGTTGAACTTCCAGTTCCCATCTGCATGGGTGGCATGAAGTGTGTTACTTCTGACTTGAGAAGCATGAAGTTGGCTTTGGAGATTTTTTTTTTACGGAGGTTTCCTTAAAGGGGGTTGGGATGTGGATGTCAAGGGTGATTAGCTTATGGTCTGATCCGACCAATGAGAGGGTGACCACTAGTGTGGAGCATCAATCTCCCATGCTGGTAATGAGCAGGTCTAGAATATTGGTTCCCCTGGTGGGACTATGAATTAGTTTCTCTAGGGCACTGGAATTTATGAATTCCAAGAACCGTTGAGCAAAGGTGTTGCTACAGGAGTAGTTTTCCCAGTTAATGGCAGGGTATTGAAATCACCCAGTATTAGGGTGTTGGGTTGTATCTTAATATTTTCCAGTATGTTTAGAAAGGTGTAGTGAGAATCATGGGGCATGGTGGGGGATCTGTAGCAAGTTACAATTTGTATTGCAGTCTTACCTAGTGTTAGTTGCACCTGGAGAATTTCAGATGCATTGTGTTGGGCAACCAGCCTGGAGGTGTGAATATCCTTGGTGAATATGGACACTCCTCCACCTTTAGTGTTTCAGTTCTCATTTGGTGGCCAAAAAGTGTGGTATGAGTTGTAGCCTGGTATTGCAGGGGTGATCTCTGGAGCTTTGAACCAGGTCTCATTTACTGCACAAATATCAGTGTTCTCCATTTTTAGGAGAGGCTTGAGAGAGTGCATCTTGAGGGTTAGACTTCTAGAATTGAGTAGCGTTACCTTCAGATTTTGCTTGCTTGTACCCGTTACGGTGGTAGTTTTGTCCTTTGAACCTTGCCTAAAAAGGCACTATAAGGGTGGCAAGAGCCTTAGCCAGTAACCTGAATCCCAGGGGCAACAGGTGCAAACTATCACTTGCAAAGCTTCATGGTTTGTCGATCATGTTGTCCCAGGCAGACAGATACTGGATCCCCTTTGAATGACACCAGAAGCTTAGCCAATTATTGAAGTCAATCATTTTGTCCTGGTACTGTGGTATCATTCTGGGCAATGGCAGGATGCTACTCAGGGCTAGGGTCATACCTGCCTGGGCTACATGATCTGAGAGCTCTTCCATATCTCCTTTCATGTAGTCCAGAGAGGTACATCTCAAGTCATTCACTAGAACATGGACAATGACAGAGTCATATTTGTACCTGTTGTGGAGTGATTTGAGTGCATGTATTATGTGGTGGATCCTCACACTCAACAGGCAGCTGACTGTAATTTTCTCCTTGTTTAGCCTGGTGAGTGGGACATCAGTGTGCCTGACTATAGAGCCACCTATGACTAAAGTGCTGGGTACGTTGCCTTACCTTAGGGGCTGCTGTTAGGTGAAACATTGGTGTTGTGAGCTATGTGACACTTTTGTTGAGTTTGGGGGTGATGTTTGTTTGTGTTTCAACTTTAGAGGTCCTTTTTGCTTAGGCAGGTTAATGTTAAGATCCTCCGCATATGTGGGTTTTGTGTTGCTACGTGTGGGTTTTGGTGGTATGGGTTTTGAAGGACTATGTGTTGTTTGAGGTTTTGTGTGAGTGTTAATCTTCTCCTCTTGACTGTGTAGCACAATCTTGGCTGGAGAGAGCTTTGCTTCCAGTTTGACTATGTAAGTGCATCTCTCGCAGGTTGTAGTGTTTGGTGGTAGGAGGCGAGAGCTATCTGTGTACATGAGGCAATTGCTGCATTGCCCCAGTATGCCCAGATTCACCAGGTGGACAGGAGAAATTGCCAGAAGCTGGCCTGTGGACATGCCTGGTTAGGTGCTTTCTTTGTGTAGTACAAGAGCTGTTTTCCCTTACTTTTTGGCAAGGTACTTGCAATTGTAGGCTGTCTAGCGTCTACAACTATTTTCTCCTTATTACCAAGGAGAGGTGAGTGCTTGCAACAAATTAAGGCTTTCTAGTGCTTTTTAGTCAGTTTTAGAGCAAGTGCTAGTCAGAGGTATACATATTTTAGTGGTACTGCTGATAAACTAGCTAGTTCTAAGGGAAAATTTGAAGAACAGACTTTCTGGCTCCGGGACTACTTTAACCTTAGTCCCACAGTGCTGCGCGGTGTGCAAACGCATGCAAATGCGAGTATTTATGCCAGAAAGTTGAAAGAGATAGAAATCACCCCAAAATGGCCAATAACATTGCAATTTCAGAGCTAATGCAATTGAGTGTATAGCCCAGAACAGTAAACTCAATTAAAAGTTTGCAAAATTAGAAATTTGAAAATGTACACTTTTTAAATAAAGCAAGGCAAGTGCATAACTGGAAAACAACTTACAGGCAGAAACACAGTGAAATATGTAGCTAGTCTACATTTTAAGCTTTCTGAGAAATGCAGGTAATAAAAACAACCAAAATCAGCAAAAATTAGAAAATTCAGCAAAACATACTTGCAGTTAGCACAAAAGTTTCTCTTTCTCATTTCTGGTGTTGTAGTGGTCTGCAGGATGCCCAAACAGGATCTGCTGAACACCCTATAGATATGTTTGTTGTTGATGTATATCAAAACACCTCCAGCTTTAGCTCTTTATCTGTGCAGCTACTGATCTAAAAGTGTGGAGGACACTGAAACTGTACCCTGCTTTGGTACTCCCTGCAGCTTTAAACCATGCATTTGTAACTACACAGATGTCTGTATTCCAGATTCTGATGAAAGCTTGGAGGCTGTATACTTTTTTATTTAGGCTCCTGACATTGAGCAGTAACACCATGAGGTTCAGCTGAGTTGATTTTGTTATTTAGGTAGGGTTGTCAATTTAGACTTGCCTGAAAAAGGCATTATGAGGGTGGATAAAGCTTTAGCCAGTATAAAAAAAGCCTAGATGAGACAGGTGCAGACCATCCTTGCCTAAGAAAAGTGATCTGTTAACAATGTCCTCCCAAGCTGAATAATATTGTATTTCCTTAGAATGACACCAGAAGGACAGCAAGCTGTTGAATTTAATCATCTTTTGCTCATAGTATGGCATCATCCTCAGTGATACATTGTATCATTGTATCATTGTATCATCTTCTGTGATGGTATTATGCTGCTCACTGCTTGGCTCATACCAGCCTGAGATGCAAAGTCTGAGAACTCCATAATATCTCTCTCCATATAGTTTATGGAATTACATCTCAGGTCATTTACACCTGCATAGACTATGATGGAATCATACTGGTATATCTGGTATAATGACTTGAGTGTGTTTGTGATTTGGGGGGAATCCTCATTCTGGATAACAACTCACTGTCATCTTCTCCTTGTTCGGCCTGGTTAGAGGGACATCAGTATGACTTACAATGGTGCCTCTGAGGAAGTGAGAAAATATAAACAACAAAACCTAGAGATATTTGAAAAATATAAAAAAGAAATATGGACATGGGAAAGAAAGAGAGATTTGATATGGTGCACTATTTATGCAAAGGAGAAAGTCAAGTTAACTAATATACAGAAGGTAGTTTCAAAGATATTCAAAGAAAAATACAAGCAAAGGCATCCAGATATGGAAAATTTCACAATAAAAAGACTAAAAGCACAAATATTTAATATAGAAAAGATTATTAGTAAAGTAGAAGTTAAAGAAATAGAAGTTGAAGTTACAGAGTGCCTGCAAAGTGAAGGATTTAATGTAGAAGGTCTAACACAGGTTACATCACAGCATGATGGAGTGAGTCCCCAGAATAAGGAAACACATGGAGATCAGGAGATGTGAAGAAGAAATATGGGCAGGGAAAGAAAAAGAGATTTAATATGGTGTAATATTTATGTAAAGGAGAAAGCAAAACTAACCAATACAAAAAGAGCAGCACCAAAGGTATTTGAAGAAAAATACAGGCAAAGGAATCCGGATATGGAAAATGTTATAATACAAAAATAAGAAGACAAAGAGGAAAAGTAGAAAAGGAGATTAATAATGGAGAAGTTAAAGAAATAGAAACCGAGGTTATGGAACAGCTGCAAGGAGAAGGATTCAGTGTAGATAATCAAATGCAGAAAGCACCACAACAGGATAGAGCAATGGATATCCAAGTTAAGGGGAAGGATTCAGTGTAGATAATCAAATGCAGAAAGCACCACAACAGGATAGAGCAATGGATATCCAAGTTAAGGGGAAGGATTCAGTGTAGATAATCAAATGCAGAAAGCACCACAACAGGATAGAGCAATGGATATCCAAGTTAAGGGGAAGGATTCAGTGTAGATAATCAAATGCAGAAAGCACCACAACAGGATAGAGCAATGGATATCCAAAGTAAGGGGTAACCAGTGGAACAGGAAGCAGCAGGTCAGGTACCATATCAAGATATTTTGGAGCCTTCCACAGGAAACCAGTATAAATGTTCACTTGAAGCTAGACAGCAAGGAAAGGAACAGGAAACTGGAAACTCTGACGCAGTCAATGTTGAGGAGTGATAGGCCAGTGAATTCCCATATGACAGAACAGCAACGGATGACACAGGATGAAACTGAGGAGAATGTGCCACAGGAAGATGCTACAGAACTTTCTATAGAATGTCCGCAGGTAATGGAAAATGAGGGATGTACCCTCAGTATGGAAGAAAAGGAGTTAAGAGAAGAGTTGCTTGATTTAACATACATAGACAGAGATATCAAGATCAGTGAGAGAAATAGACTGCAGAAGATTAATAAAACCCCAAAAGTAGGAAGTCTTTTAAAACAAATGAACACAGTAATTAGGACTGTTCATAGAGATCCATGTGATATAACAGAAGTAAACAGAATATATTACTGTGCTGCTAAATTAATAACTGATAAAGTTCTACCATAGGAACACAGGGTAGTGAGGGAAAGGAAGGGGAGAAATCAAATACCATCATGGAAGCATCGAATAGAGAAAAACATAAAGCAATTAAGACAAGAAGTGTCACTGTTAGAAGAGTACAGAACAGGGAACAGATCAACAAAAATACTTAGAAAGATAGATGTGATAAAAGCAATGCACATTACTAGAACAGACCAGGATACATCATGTACTATCACAAATAAATTAAAATGTCAGCACAGGTGGAAAAACTTAGAAGATACACAGATAATTATAAGGCAAAAGTACAAAATAAGCAATTTATTGATGACCCAAAAAGTTTTATAGAGAATTGGGAAATAAGGTAAAAGGAATTGAAATACCACCAAAGAAAGAGGAAGTAGATATATTTTGGAGTGTATCTATGAAGATCCTGTGGAACATAACAAAGATGCTAAATGGATAAAAGAATTAAAAGAAAGAATAAGAAGTTTAAAGGTACAGGATATGAAATGGGATGAAGTAACAGCCAGAGAGATTGAAACAAAGTTAAGAAAAGCCTCTAATTGGTAAACCCCAGGCCTAGATGCAGTACCTAACTTTTGGCTTAAAGTATTAACTTCTTTACATGAGGATCTAGCCATGAGTAAGAAATATTTATATGCACACCCCGAACAGACACTGCACTGGTTAACAACAGGAAAAACAATGCTCTTACTTAAGAGTGAACCTGAAAGTTACTCTAAAAATTATAGACCAATAACTTGTCTTCCAACGACGTATATACTGTACACGGGGATTGACGCCGACAAAGTTTATGGTCATTTAGAAGAAAACTCAATTATGGAAGTAGAACAAAAGGGCAATAAAAGAAAGTCATATGGAACAAAGGATCATTTGTTGTTAAAGTTATAGTGGAGAACTGTAAGAAAGGGAAGTATGGCATGGATTGACTATAAAAAAACATTTGATAGTATCCCAAATTCATGGATAAAAGATCGCTTAAAAATGTATAAGGTACATCCTACACTGATTGGTTACATTACAGTAACCATGAAACAGTGGCAGACCACTTTGCAATTAAGCCATGATAAAAGATAGATTATTATCCCAGGGATAAAAATCCAAAGGGGGGTATTCCTGGGTGACTTCCTGTCACAATTGCTATTTTGCCTTGCCATTAATCCATTAAGCTATTTACTTAACAGCTTAGGTCATGGCTATAATTTGGCTTCTAGAAAACAACAAAGTCTAATGACTTCTCATCTTCTCTTTGTCGCTGATTTAAAATTGTATAGCTCATCAGATGAGGAATTGAAAGCACAGCTACAGGTTGTCAAAACGTTTTCAGATGATATTGGAATGTAATTTGGTCTTGACAGATGTGCAAAAGCAACCTTTAAAAAAGGAAAATTGCAGCACCAGGAAAACATCAGTTTGGGAGACGAATGTGATATAAAAGAACTTGAGCAAGAGGGGGTTTATAAATACTTGGAAATTGATGAAAGATCAGCAATAAAACATGAACAAATGCAAATAATGCTTAGTAAGGTACTTTAGAAGACTTAAATTAATCCTGAAAACAGCATTGACACCTAGGAACAAGATCCAAGCTATAAATCTATTTGCTCTTCCTGTCCTAACTTATAGTTTTGGAGTGACTGACTGGCCCCAAAAAGTGTTGGATAGATTGGATATTAAAAGAAGGATGCTTCATGCTCACCAAATGATTTATAAAAATCAGTGTATACCAAGATTATATATTCCCCGTTCTGAAGGAGAGATGGGCCTCCTTGAAATTGATTACATGTATAGATCTGCAATCATGGGACTCCACACATATCTACTGACCTCACAAGATCCAAATGTGGTGAAAGTTTTGAAACATGAGGAGAATAAATCTAAGATGACATCTCTGCTTATTTTAGCAGAAGCATATCGACGTCAAGTAGGAATGGAAATCAAACCAGAAGCGGATAAAAACCAGGCAGCAACTGAATGTGCTAAAAAAGAAAAGAAAGAATATAAGGTGAAGGATCAGATGAGAAGACAAGAAATGTGGAAAAAAACATAAATATAGTTGCAAGTATAGAAAACTTCTGGAAGAGCCTCATGTTGATCAAGAATGAATGCAGGAATGGTTAAGGAGATGGTGAATTTACATCAAGAAATGAAAGGTTAATATTAGCAGCCCAAGACCGTGGGCTATGTACACGTTGGTTTACTAAGTCTATTGAACATGTGGGAGAAACAGATAAATGTAGGTTTTGAGGAACTGAATTGGAAACAGTCACACACCTTATTGCTGGTTGCGACTCTCTTATGGCAGAGGGACTGAATACTGAAAGGCATAATAATGTGGCGAGATTGTTACACTGGAGATTGTGCAAACATTATGGTATCAAAGTGGCTGAAAAGCATTGGAAACATGAGCCACAAAGAACCATAGAAAATAATAAAGTTTACATCACATGGGATCACCCAATACCAACAGTCCAAAAGATAGATGCTAGTAAAGTGGATATAGTGGTCCAAGAAAAGAAGACAAAAGTAGCATTGATCATTGAAATTGCCACACCTAATGACTACAGTGTCTTGTGTACAGAGTGACACACAAAGTCATTAAATACCTCAATCTGCAGGCAGAAATGAGAGCCATATGGAAGAAAGAAACCCAGACAGTTCCAATAGTAGTAGGAGCAACTGGTCTTATAAAAAAGAATTTACAATTGTATTTAGATATGTTACCAATTCATGTAACTCCATACAAATTGCAGAAGGAGTCATTACTGGGCACATTGTGGGTGCTGCGATGAGCACGTTTGGCTAATATAAAAGAGTGTAACAATGCTAATTTCATGAACTTTAATCATACTTTGACTTAGGAATGGGGTCCATTCCCGTCATGGTATTAGAAACTCAAAAGACTTGGAGGAATTAAAAAGACAGAGCCCCCTTTGACTTACAATGGAGTCCCCTTTGACAAGACTCTTGGGTTCTGGCTAGTGTTATTCTCAAACAATCTGGAAATATATAGCTGACTGATATGTATATTTCCTGGCATTTTAACCTTTCAGAGTTCTGCATTGTCTTAATTTTTGCCTGACTGAATTGTTTTATATATTTTCTGAAATTGTTTTCTGTTCTCATCTGTCCTGAAACTGCTTACACCTTATTTCTGAGGTGAAGTTTATAAAACTGGTCTAACAGCTTCTGTGTTATCTGATTGCTTCAAGGCTTGCTGATTTAAAAATAGTTTCTGTTTGTAAATTCTTGCATTCACTGTTGGAAATGCCTGGGTTCCGGCTAGTGTGATTCTCAAACAATTTGGAAATATATCGCTGATTGATAAGTATATTTCTTGGCATTTTAACCTTTCAGAGGTCTGCATTGTCTTAATTTTGCCTGACTGAATTGTTTTATATATTTTCTGGCATTATTTTCTGTTCTCATCTGTCCTGAAACTGCTTACCCCCTGTTTCTGAGGTGGAGTTTATAAAACTGGTCTAACAGCTTCTGTGTTATCTGATTGCTTCAAGGTGTGTTGATTTAAAAATAGTTTCTGTTTGGAAATTCTTGCATTCACTGTTGGAAACTCATGGGTTCTGGCTAGTGTGATTCTCAAACAATCTGGAAATATATTGCTGATTGATAAGTATATTTCTTGGCATTTTAACCTTTCAGATGTCTGCATTGTCTTAATTTTGCCTGACTGAATTGTTTTATATATTTTCTGGCATTGTTTTAAGTGTCTCATCTGTCCTGAAACTGTTTTATTCCCTCTCCCTCCCACCCTATTCTTCTGGTGGTGTTATAGTTGTTGGCTTTGCAGTTGTCCGCCCCTACTGTAAATTTGATCTGGGGAACCCCTCCCAGTCTGTTGTTCACTCTACTTAATTCAGATAGAACATTTGAGAAGGCCGACCCACTTAGGTTCTTAACCTCTTCTCCTCCTTCCTCTCTCCCTGCACTTTACTAAAAGAAAATTGCACTTTATTTTGCTTTTGCCTCTTCTTAAAAGTACTCAATTGTATTTATTCTGCTGCATTTATTACTGCTTAGTATTAGTAGTACCCTGATTAAATTGTAACTGATATTCTAAGTCTTTTGGTTTAAACACTTGGGCTTCAGACCAGTTATTTTACATTAAGAAGTTTGGTGGTCTGCACTCTTGTGGGAGGTGTTGTTAGATTCTGCCCTTCTGAGCTGGGAATTTCTGATTAAAGGATTGTTGTGGCTGCTTATTTGAACTGTTTCTTTCTGAAACTGGTGCACCTTATTTGCTGTAGCATAGACTAGATTCAGGCATGTTAAATCTAGCTTTGTTTGTATAACTTGAGCGCTAATCCAGGCCATCTTTTTTTGGAGAAGGTTCCCCTGCACTCTAGTGGCAGGAGTCTCATTTAGAACTTGTCTGATTGAAGACTGCTGGAACAGGACTCAGTTTTGAGCTTTTTTTCTGGTTAATTGGGTAATTTGTTTAAATCAGATTGCTCGTTTTCTATTGCTGTATAAAAAATTGCACTTTATTCATCTGCTTTTACTGTATTTGTGTTTCTACCTACTTTATTGCATTTATTCTGCTGCATTTATTAGTGCTTGTTAGTAGCCTGATTAAATTGTAACTATTATTCTAAGCCTGTGGTTGAAGCATTTGTGCTTCAGACCAGTTGATTTACATTAAGAAAGTTTGTGGTCTGCACTGTTGTGACAGGACAGGTAGCTTACATCATTCTAAGTTGGGAGCTGCTGATTGAAGGCTTAGTTCTGGTTTAAGCACTTGGGCTTTGGGCCAGTTATTTACATTAAGAAGGTGTGGTCTGCACTCTTGTGGGAGGAGAGGGTAGCTTCTGCCCTTTTGAGCTGGGAGTTTCTGGTTAAAGTCTTATTGTGCCTGCTTATTTGAACAGTTTTTTTCTGAAACTGGTACGCCTTGTTTGCTGTAGCATAGACTAAATTCAGACCTGTTGAATCTAGCTTTGCTTGCATAACTTGAGCATTAATCCAGACCATCTTTTTTGGAGAATGTTCCCCTGCACCCTAGTGGCAGGAGTGTGCAGTTAGAACTTGTCTGATTGAAGACTGCTGGAATGGGGCTCAGTTTTTAGCTTTTTATTGGTTAATTTGTTTAAATCAATTTTCTCATTTGCTGCTGTTATATATATAAAAAAATACACTTTATGCATCACCGTTTAGCTAGGGTTAACCTATTGCTGGCGCCATAAAGTCTGCTCCTCAAATTTTCTCTTAGAACTAGCCAGTTTTTTTTAGTTTTGGCACTCATATCTGTTTCTTTGAGCTCAGCACTTGTTCAGAACTCATAAGCGCTAAATAAGCTGCAAATTACTACAGCACTCAACTTTCCGACTTGTCTAGAGGAAAACAGTTTTTAGTACTTAATAAATAAGCACATATCCAGGCATGTCTAAGAGTCAGCTCCTGGTGTTTTCTCCTGTTTACCTGATGAATCTAAGAATCTTGGGGCAATGCAGCAATTGCCTCATGTACACAGACAACCCTCTCCTCCTACCATCCAAAACTACAACCTGTGAGAGATGCACTTATATAGCCAAACTGGAAGCAAAGCTGTCTTCACCCAAGACTGGACTAGACAGTCAAGAGGAGATGGTAAACACCTGCACCACACTACACTCATCACATAGTCCCTCAAAACCTACACATCAAAACACACACATAGCACCACAAAACAGACACCAACATTCACGGAGGCTCTCAATAAAAATCTGCTCAAGCAACAGAGACCTCCAAAGCAGAAACACATGCAAACTCCACCACCCAACACAACCCAAATAACACATAGCCCACAAACTCAGTGTGCCACTCAACCACAGCTCATAAGACATAACGTACCCAACACTCTAGTCATAGGTGACTCTATAGTCAGGCACACTGATATTCCACTCACCAAGCTAAACAAGGAGAAAGTTACTGTCAGCTGCCTGTTGGGTGCCAGGATCCACCACATAATGCATGCACTCAGGTCACTCCACAACAAGTACAGATATGACTCTGTCATTGTTCATGTTGGTGTGAATGACCTGAGATGTACCTCCCTAGACTACATGAAAAGAGACATGGAGGAGCTCTCCGATCTTGTAGCCCAGACAGGTATGACCCTTGCCCTGACTAGCATCCTGCCATCACCCAAAATGATATCACAGTACAAGGACAAAATGATTGAATTCAACAATTGGCTAAGCTTCTGGTGTCATTCTAAGGGGATCTAGTATCTGTCTGCCTGGGATGACATTTATTTTATTTTATTTTACATTTGGCCTAACTGGATATATGTCCATTTTCAGTAGAGGCCCGGGGAGAAAAGCTCCACATAAGCAAAATTTTTAGCAACTTCAGGTACAGATAAGTAAAATTGTAACAAATTTAGGTACAGTACTACCTCATAGTCTGGGCATAGGACATGATCGACAGACCACAATGCTTTGCCAGAGATGACCTGCACCTGTCACCCTTGGGATTCTGGATACCAGCTAAGATTCTTGCCATCCCTATAGTGCATTTTTTAGGCAAGTTTCAAATGACAAATTCACCACCGCAACAGGTACAAGCAAGCAAAATCTGAGAGTAATGCTACTCAATGCTAGAAGTCTAAACCTCAAAATTTATTAACTTGAGGCACTCCTTAAAATGGAGAACATCGACATCTGTGCAGTGACAGAGACCTGGTTCAAGGTTCCAGAGAGCATCCCTGCATTACCAGGCTATAATCCATATTACACCTTTCGGCCACCTACCCTGGACCAAAACACTAAAGGTGGAGGTGTGTCCATATTCATTAAGGGTATCCACACCTCCAGGATAGTTGCTCAGCAAAATACATCCAAGATTATCCAAGTGCAACTAACTATGGGCAAGACCGCAATCCAAATTGTAGCTTGCTACAGATCCTCCACCATGCCCCAGGATTCCCACTCCTCATTTCTTGATACACTGGAAAATATTAGGGTACAACCCAACATCCTAATAATGGGTGATTTCAACTACCCCATCATTAACTGGGAAAACTGCTCATTTTACTATCATAGAGAGTACCAACAACTCTTACTACCTGGGATTTGTTGCACAGTCAGTCCTCAGTACAGCAGCGAATGAATTGGTTTACATTGTGTGTCTAATTTTTGTCATTGGAGGTGGTTTTGTCATAATGGTTAAGGTCTTTGCCTCATAGACAAAAGGTACATAGTTTGATTCTGAACTTGGGTTACTGGCTAGCCTTAAAACTGCCTTTCAGGGCAGTAATCCTAGTATTCAGCAATGAACCTATGAACCTAAAAGCCTTGGCCATGTCAAGATAAGCAAATTGAGCAGATTTAACACTGTCCACAGCCCTTGTAACATTTTCAGAGACATTTACTAATTCAGGGGACAGGGCCTACCCTTCACAAAAACAGACTGAGTGGGGTCTAGGCCAGCTAAGTTATCTCTATGTATCCCATCAGCCCATTCCTCCTACCCAACAGGTATGGAGTCCGTATGCATTAAGGTAGACACATAAGACTTTAACTACCCCTCTATCAACTCGCATACTTATATGACCTCAAACATATATGCTCAAAAATTGCTTGACTTCATAAGCTACTCCACAATCCAAAAGTGGACAATAAAATCCTGAACTTGAGCCTTACCAATATGGAGCAGTTTTACTCCATGTCAGTCATTACTTTCTCCCTGGCCAAATCAATTTTCAGATCAGTGGCATTCACCATAAGACTGAAGCTAGACACATTCGATAAAATCTCAATATTCAGAGATTATGCAAAGGGCAATTTGTTAAAATGGAGTCATGACTTCAGTACCTTCAAAATCCCCTTCTAATATGATTACATCATTGTTTATGTAGAAGCTTTTACTGCCAAATTCTATATACATGTAAAGAACTGCATAGGTGCATCTGTCCCCATTCAAAGTGACTGCAAAACCAAATGTAAGAATAAATCCCTATTGTAGAAACCAAATGTGATGCCCCTGCACTGGCTCAGTAATCAAGAAGCCTTAATCCTCACCACTACACCAGTGAGGGTTGTGCACATTGGGAGTATGAGATGTATACATACAGTAAAGTACAATTTCCAATAAGAGCACACAGAGATCACAGTCAGTCTGGGGCTGGTTTCTCCTTCTTTCTCCAGATCCCAATAAGACTCCCCACTGGCACAGCTGTAGGGTTAAGATCTCAGATGAGTGGTCAAGCCAAAACCTCCTGCACCCTCTCTGTCCAACCAGTGCTTCATGTCCCTGCCCACGTAGCTGACACACACACACTTTGAGATTTGAATCATATACAAACACACAAACACTCCTGGGGAAGGCTGGCACAGGGTCACTAGCTATGCCCCCTTCCGCCCAGACTATGAGGTAGTAACCACTACCACCAACACCCTTACTTATCAGTTACTATAAAGGCCCTTACCTAAGGGTGTCCAATTCTACTGTGTAATGTTACTGTTATCCAAATGGTAAGTGTGTCGAACGCCAAGACTATTTAGGAGTGGCTTGTGCAATATCCTCAAATACATGCAAGTACGCTAAGAGCATAAACACAAAATCAGTCAAAAGTATAAGGTTTTAATAGATTTTATAATAAATAAAAGCACAAGACAATACTTACTAACTCAGCACAGTGACAATAGAGTTCAAAAACACAGGAAATATTTTAAAACAACACTGTAGGACAGTATCACATAAATATTGAAAACATCTAGACTACTGTTGCTATATTCCTATCTATCTCTAAGAGAAGCTGTATTCTAAATAACTTCCTTACAGAGCAAAGGCAAAGTGCTGGTGATGTTGTCAGATCCACAATAAAATACAAAAGGCACTGATTTCCCCTGAGAAATAGTACTTAAATTACTAACAAACATTTTGCTGGGTCATCCCAGATTGCATCATTCTTGTCACCTCGACCTAGTTTCCCAGGGTAATAGGACTTACATTTTTTAACATGTCTCTGTTAAAAGTACTTATCTCTCAGAAGCTGACAATTCTCTCTTAGAAACTTGCCTGACTGGAAGTCGTAAAACAATTATCTTGGAAACATGTCATTCCCTCTGTTTCCAGACAATAGAAAGAAACCCATAGCACTAGACATCTTGTCTCTTAGAAAACTTTTTAGCATCATAAACCTCTTTATTTTTTACTTATTTTTTAGAGTTTTGTAAGTTAACTCTGTATATTCCAATGTCTACTATGAAACGTACATTTCCGTGGGTATAGAGTTAATATGCAGTTCTGTTCTTTTCCAGCAGGGTGCGCTGTGGTTATAATCTTGTAACTCAGTACAGAACGTATAGTTTTCTTACATTTCTGAGGCAAGCATACAAATAATATTACTATTCATAAATGACATAGAATTATTTACAAAATTCTATCTTACTAGGCTGGCAGCCTTCACACCAAATATAAACAAACTTTGTAATAAAAAAAAAATAATACCACTCAAAAATAAATTAAACTCTCAAGACACTAAATACATGCTTGCTAAACAGAACTAGGACAGCAGACCCTAAAGAAATCAACCTAAGCCGGATATGAGGAACATAACTACACAGGTATATAATAACAACAAAATTTTATTTAACTATCTTAGAAACTTCAGAAACAATCCCAGCACAGACCAGAGCTAATAGTAAATTATATCATGCACTCAGACACAGAAGATATAGCTAATCTCTTACTGGACAAATTTAGTTCTATATTCTCAGATCCCCTACCCACATGTATACATGCCCCTCAAATCACAGAAGAATAAGTCCTTATGACACTATCCAAGGCCAAAAACACTACTTCCATGTGGCCAGATAATATACTGGTCAGCCTAAAACAGCACTTGTCAGAGTCCTTACATAGGTTATGCAATATTAGCTTCCAAGCAAGCTTCATGCCAAATAAATGGAAGACAGCAGCAGTCATGTCATGCACAAAGGTGGGGCATCAACTGACCCAGGTAACTATAGGCCCATAAGCCTTTCCAGCCTCATCTGCAAAGATGTAGAAAGGATCATTATAGAATTAATTAATAAGGATATATGTAATCTACAAACGCTCTACATAAGCCAATTTGGATTCATTAACTGCAGATCCTGACTATTTAACCTGGTCAACTTTTTTGAAAACTTTACTAAAGCAATGGATAAGGGCAAATCAGTACATTTTTTATATCTAGACCTTGAAAGGAGTTCAACACCATCTAACATTCAGGCATTGTAGATAAACTCTCTCAGGTAAATGTAAATCAATATGTAACTCATTGGATGGCAAATTAGCTCACAAACAGAACGCAGAAAATTGCGATGAGTGATTCATCCTCCTCTAAAATACTTGTTACAAAGAGCACATTCCACGTTTCAGTCCTTGGGTCACTCCTCTATGGCATTTACTTCTTGGAGGTCAAAACAAGTGTGAAGGGTATAAAGCTAGTTACTGTAAACTTAATGTGATCATAAACTCCCCAAAGGACACCAAAATCCTCCAAAAGGGCCTTTTCCAAACAAATAACTAGTATCAAAACTATGGACTAAAACTAAATTTCAAGAAATGTGTAACAGTATCCTTCAAAAAGCATGAATACCATTGTAACTATCACATTGACAACACACCCATGAAAATTGATCCCGTAGTGAGCAATCAGGAAAACTATGTCTTCAATGACCTGTCCTTTGGTCACCACATATCTACTACTGTAAGGAAGTCTTTTTCCATTGCACAGCTTATTTCTAAACATATGAGAGTGCTAGGGATGTAATCATTCCAATGTACTCAGCTCTCATTAGGCCTATAACTGAATAGAATAACTGAATAAGATGTTCCTTTCAGCATCTACCTGTTCAAACACGTAGCACAACTGGGACAAATAGAATGCTTTCAAACTAAAAAAATGAATGGCATAAGTCATACAATCCACTGCCTCATAGTTTTTCCCTCTTCTAAACATCATGCGGGATAGTAAGAGGTGACCGCTGCCTTGCATATAGACCTTTAATAAACCCTATCCTATCAGACCTATTTCACACTGACAAGGCAGGTTGTAGTATAAACAATCCAATTAAGGGATCCCAATCTATTTTGCAACATAGACAGGTCATGTTAGACGTGTAGAAAAGTATCACAAAGAATACTGCTCCTTTAGAACTGTCTTTCACTCCACATAAATTAAAACACTTCTATCAAATATGAGAGGACTCAAAACTGATACGTGCAGTACCCCAAAAGTTGCAATTTTAGATTCTGAGGGGGTACCAGCAACTTTCATTACTTGGGATTGCTGCATAGCCAGTTTGCAATCCAATCAACAATGAATGGTTTTAATTTTGCCTAACTTTTCAATAATACACAACATGGTGAATAATGTAAAATAACTTGGCATTGTCAAGATAAGCAGTGTGTATATAATGATCTTTGGAAGAGTCTTGGAAGCTGAAACTAAAACCAAACAAAGCATTTGGGATCCATTTTGAATCCAGGGAACCAGATTTAGACTACTGCACTTATCTTAGAATTTCAGTCAGTTTTATATAGTTATTTATCTGAAATTTATTGTGTTTTCTTTTTATTTTTGTGTTATGATTATTCCTTTAACCTGAGGTTACAGCTATTAATTGAAGGCATTTTACTGTCTGTACTTTTTTCTTTCAAGTTGGTTCTGTGCTGTACATACATATTTAAATCAGTCAGTTTTGAGTGGGTTCTCACATTTGTATGCATTTTTACTATTTCTTCCTTGAATTTGAGATTACAATAGAAATCAAACTGATTTTTTACAGTTTGCATTGTTATTATTCTGTGCTCCTAGTGGATTAATTAGCATTGCTATATCTATGTGCTGTGCTTTAGTCACTTTTCAAACTTAGTACAGCCAGTTTTAGCCAGGTGTGTGAGTTATTTAGACCTTGTGTTCATTAAACCTAGTGAGAGTGGGAAATTATTTCTACAGTTCTGGGTAGATAAATACTATTGGCTAAAGCTTTATCTGTTTCCAGCCTTCACCTCCCTCCCTGGTAATTTATATTGCACAAGCAGTGAGTCATTCTTATCTTTAAGACTTTTGGAAGCCAAAGCTAAAACCAACCAAAGCATTGGGACTCCAGTTTGCATCCAAGCAGGTACATTTAGACTATGACACATACCTTACTATGTAAATACGTATTTTTTCACATGCCCACCCACCCTTTCCTTATTGTGGTTTAAAACTTGGCTTTGATACTGCTTACACTTAGAGTAAACTTGGCTTTGGAAGACATCAGCCTAACTAGCCTGATCTGCAAGGCCATGGAAAGATTATCACATACCTCATTAACAAGGACATTGGCAACCTCCAAACACTCAATTCCGCACAGTTTGGCTTTGACGGGGGGGGGGGGGGTTCATGTCTGTTAAATTTGGTTTACTTTTCTGAGACATTCACCAAAGCCATGGATGAGGGGAAGACAGTGCACTCTGCCTATCTTGACCTGGCCAAAGCCTTTGACACTATTCCCCACTCTTACATAGTAGATACATTCTCTCAACTAGGCATCAATCCATATTTTATGAGATGGGTATCTAACTGGCTCACTGATAAAACCCACCTATTCAAAATAGGGGAAGCCACCTCAAGCAGTAGACCAATATCAAGTGGAGTACCCCAGAGTTCAGTCTTGGACCCTCTATTATTTAGGATATAGTTTTCTGAGATGCAGGCCAAAACCAATGGGCTAAGGCTGACCAAGTTTGCAGATGACTGCAAGTTGGGTGCTGTCATCAATTACCCTAGTGATGTGGGCATCCTCCAACAGGGTCTCACCAAAATAAATGATTGGTGCAAGAAACATAGCCTCCAGCTGAATACCAAAAAAATGCATCATCATCATCATCCCCTTTGGGGAGAGTGATGTCTCCACAAATTATCATATTAATAACAATGTCCTAACCACTCAGTCAGCTGTGAGGGATTTGGGCACCCAGATTGATAGCAACCTGACTTTTGACCACTATGTTGCTTCAATTGTATGGAAAGCTTTCTACATGGCCCATCTCATAACTTGGCATGTACCTCACAAAGCACATGCAGCAGCTGGAGTCCAAAGAGGTTCCTCACCAGGAGAATCCAGAATAGAAAGCTAAATTTCCTCACATTACAGTCCATAAAACTACCCTTTAAATATTGAGCAAATACCTTATCTACCAACAAGCTTAGAGTAGCTAGTTGTGCATAGAGTGGCAATACCTGCACATTTAAAAGTTAGTAGAATTTAGTACTGTTTAGCATAATCCACCCCAATAAAGCTCCCTTATTATTCTGCACCAATAAAGCACCCTTATTAGCCTTCTATTCCTTATACAACACACCCTTACAGGTCACCAGTCAAACATGGGCGGCATGGATATGAAACTTGCTGTGTATATGCATATATATATATATATATATAGATGTAGACATATATATCTATAGATGTATGCATATGTATGTATATATGTTTATAATTATTTATATATATATATATATATATATATATATATATATATATATATGTATATATATATATATATATATATATATATATATATATATATATATATATATAAATAAATATATATATATATATATATATATATATATATATATATATATACATATATAATATGTATATATTTATATCTATATATATATATATATATATATATATATATATATATATATATATATATATATCTATATATATATATATATATATATATATATATATATATATATATATATATATATATATATATATATATATATATATATATATATATATATATATATATATATATATATATATATATATATATATATATATATATATATATATATATATATATATATATATATATATATATATATATATATATCTGTATCTTCATATATAGATATGTTATATCTATTTAGATAGTAATATATATATACCCACACAGACACATACATCTACATGTTGGAATACATTCCCTGTACTGTTGAATGACTGGGCTGGGTGATATGTTTGTGAAAACATCAGACTTTTGTATATCTGACATGGCTTGGTGGCAAATCACTTTGGCTGTGGTGTGCAGGGGTCTGGGTTTAAGCTTTGCAGAGGTTGTTTAGTTTGTTGCTGGGCAGAACAAGGTTCTGTTGGATGCAAAGTGATTAAGGCACTTTTAAGCAGTTGTAAGTAGGTTTGCACAGAGGTAAGCACTGCTAACTTCCGGTTACATTTTCTTATACTCAGCTTCTAAATTGCTTAACCTGTGTAGGCATTACTTACTCCTGCGCAAACAGGCTTAAACCCGCTTACTACTGCTTAAAAGTGGTTAATCCCGCTTACCCCCATGCTGATTTCTTTAAAAGAAAAGAAAAGTGGGGTTGATAGAAAAGTGGGGGAAAAGGGGCACAAAGAGGGAAAGGGAGTATGGAAAATAGCCAGGGATGTGCAGGAAGGGTGTAGGGAAGGCCCATAGCTGCCCATTTCTTCTACAGCAACAGCTGTGCATATACACTGAATTTGGAGGTAGATTTGGACACTCAAACCCCTGGGAGAGGGGTGAGGACAACAATAATAAGTTATGATGCCAATTAGACCAGATTACATCTGTCCAGTGAACACGTGTGAAATGGACAGCTATGTATGGGGCGAGATTTTTTTGTGGTAACAGATTGCCCTTTTTTTTTCAGAGGAGAGTAGGATGTTGGGGAAGGATAGTGGGTATATTTGGGAAGGTAGGTTAACAGACAAGACAAACAAGATGCATACAGGGGCGGTATATGGCACATGTGGGGATTAAACACCTTGATGGGAGGGGTGTTGGGAAATCGGAAGCCCATGAGACCCCTAGTGGAAACAGTGGGACTGAGGTCCCCACCCATGGGCAGTCAACACTGCATCTTCACAGCCCCAAAGGTAGCTGTGTTGAGGGCCAGGCTGACCCTCTAGTCACAACACACAGCCCTCGAGCTGGCATAGCAGATCACCAAACTGCTGGTTGAGCTTGCTATGCACTACAACATGCACCTGGTGATGTGTGACAGGTTCCTGTCCACGCCACTCCCAAGGGAGGTTGGGTGAGCCCCATCCCCTGAGGCGGTGAGGTGGTGAGTGCAGGACCAATGGACGAGAAGGTCCTGGGTTGGGCCCCAGACATGCTGGTGCCCAGTGACATGTCCAGCTGAGGTGGGAGAGGTGGTTCCGCTAGGACCGGCCTACCCAAATGTGCTATAGTGTTAGATTTTATCATCATATGTGGGTTAGTAATAGACAACACATTCCAGGGTTAGATATAACAGCATGCATAGATATTCCCATTAATCCAGACACCAGATATGGAACAGTTGCATAGCAAACGGAACACATGAATATATGGGACCACAGTGGTAATAACAACAGCATGCAGGTACATTCATGGCACCATGCCACCAATGTTGGAATAATTCACTATAGCCCATGCATGGAAACAAATTTAAATATTTATCAACCAATCGGGCATAATCAGAACAGTGGTGTCATTACATACCAGTTGGGATGGGTATGTAGTTTATTGTTGGAGATATGGTAGGGGGGGAGAAAGATGTCAATTAACAACTAGTATATTCCTGTAGTCCACATTACTTTCCTAGTCAGTTCTATCTGTACCTTACAAGTCTTACTACACTACCCTATAGCCTAAGTTTGGACAGTGATATGGCTGTCATCATCGTTATACATGAACTGGTTTTAACTGCAGTATACACCTCTTACCTGGTATACCTGTGGAGGGAAGGTATGTTAACACTAATTAACTGTTTCTACACATACTCCCAGATTCTGGGTTGATGTTGTGCACATAGATGTCCATCTCTTTCTGCACAGAGTCTAATCATGTCTTGACCACATGCAGGTGTACCGGGACATATTTAGACTATTGCCGTCTTCAACCTTTAGTGACTTACCACACACATACATGCTTTCCTACACAGTTATATTATGTAGCACAGTGTGCATAACAGTGATCAGTGATACTTTATTATTCAGAGCAACTGCAACACTCACAATTCCATACAATACCAGAGTAAACAGTACCAGCACAGGGTATCAAGGTTTTTCTTTCTGGGCACAGTGTTCATATCTGACGTACCTGTAGGAGCAATGTTTGTTAGCACTACCCGAATGTTGCCGCACAAAGTTCCAGATTACACATTAGGCTTATGCACATACATCTCACTCTGTTTCTGTACATACTGTGGTTACAGCGTGACAACATGGGGGTGTAGATAGGACATACTTGGCTTATTACTCTCATAACAGTTTCGGAAGTTGCTAGAGTGACAGGTTTGTTCTCATAGATGTGTGACATTCAGTTGTATTCCCTGTTTGCTGCCTAAACATCTGGGATCATCCCACAGACTTCCCGGGAGGACAGGGTGACAGGCAGTTGATATGAGCCCATATACTGGACATTCTGGTCTTATCTGTACAGTTGTGGGGTATGATTCTGTATGCAGCCTACTTCCACTCCCAGGATTCAGACCATGGCTGTGTCTGCTACAACATAAACACTGTCCATCAGAGTTGTGTGTGCTATATAGATATTGCTGTATATCTCCTATCTGCTTTCTGTCTTATAATTCTCCTGTGCTTTGGCATTCCGACCTTGTATTATAACACTCATACAGATTTCCTAGACAGTTATATTTTGTAGGACAATGAGGGCAACGGTGATGAGTAATACCTCATTATTCAGAGCAACTGCAACACTAGCAATGCCATACGATACCAAAGTACACAGTACCAGTACAGGTTATCATTCTTGTATTTCTGGGCACAGTGTTGGTATCTGACAGACCTGTGGGAGGAATGTTTGTTAGCACTACCTGCATGTTGCCACACACAGTACAAGATTCCACATTACTATTATGCACATACATCTCACTCTGTTAATGTACACCACCTGGCCACAGCTTGCCAACATGGGGGTGTACATGGAATATACATGGCTTCTTAATCTCATAAGGTTTTGGGGAGTTGCTAGTGTGCCAGCTTTGTTCTGTTAGATGTTTGTCAATCAATTGTGTTTCCTGTTTGTTGCCTATATATCTGGGATCATCCCACTGATTTCCCAGGGGGGACAGGTTGACAGGCAACAGATATGAGCCACTTTACTGGACATTCTGGACATATCTGTACAGTTGTGTGTTATGATTTTGTATGCAGACTACTACCACTGCCAGGATTTGAACCATGGCTATGTGGGCTAAAAATACAACAGTTCACATCTCAGTTGCATGTGCGATTCATCTTTTGTTGTCTGCCTTTTCCCTGCTTTCTGTCTATGTGTCTCTCAGTTGAACTAAATGGCCTCTGGAGTTTACACCAGTCATATACAGGCATTCCTACACATTCTATTTATGGTGCACAGTGTGGGTAACAGTGCTTAATACCACAGTACTATTACATGATTGTAAATCTACATTACCATATGATACCAGAGTATACACATGCAGTCCAGCAGTCAGATCTTTATTATCAGGCTATTACACATTTATTTACATACAATCTACATGAGACTCTTCCTGCCATATTCTCTGATGTATGCAGTACTTGCCTTAGACAATACAGGTTTTATACAGGCAATTAATTTACTATTACTTTTAGATTTATTTCCTATGGCAGTACATGCAAGAGTATTACTGACCAGCCTTGTGTCACAACCTCTCCAGGTGACTTCTGTGGGCCTCCTGGTTCCCGGCCCGCTCACTTGCAGCTGTAGAGGACATAAGAGGAATATTTAGCTATACCTATCCATGATATACATGAGCTGGCAATTATTACACACATAGTGGTGTGATACTTACACACAGCTGGGACATCCCCTGCCATTCTAGCCCCTTGGATCCACTGCTCCAAGAGGTCCCCCTTATGCCACTTCAGGTTGGCATAGTGATGTCTGACCTGCTCACCAGTTCGGGGTATGCTAGTGGCACTGGTGAGGTCATGGGCGAGACAGTCCCAGGCTTCTGCCTTATATTAGGAACCCTGGTACTGGCCCTGCAGCAGTCTCTACTCCTGGTCTTTGATAAGGAGTCCTGCCATGATTCGGGACTCCTGGATGCACTAGCACTGTGCCCGGAAGTGCACACTTTCTCCCCTTTCTGTCATAGTGCCTGCAAGGGGAAGCTACAACCAGTTATGAGATGTATTCCTGCCTGTTGGGTTTAAGTAGGGCCAATTTCCCGCACTTTACCATGATTGGCTAGTTTTGAAAAGGCTAGGCTATGGGCAAACCTACTTACCTAAGGTTGGCATTGTTTAAAGGGGTATAACACTGGGCACATTGAATTAGCTGGCCTACGCATTGCTTACACCTCCTAAGCTGGCCTGTGCAATGCTTGGCATTGCTTACATTAGACTTTGCATTATATGTTCTTTTTGGCATTGATTTATTATTCATTACATCTTATATGTATGCCTGGTATCCATAATTCATGTGTACATACACTGTATGGGGTCCTTGTGTTTTACTGGGGAATTGAACACTCTATTACAATTACATCTCACTTCTGTGCTTACTTCTGTACTCCAGTTCACATATTTATGTTATGTAGTGGGTTATGGAACATATAACTGTATACTGATTTCTTTCACAGGTTCTGTTTGATTGTACTATAGTGACGATTTGTTTGGTGATACCTCATTCTTCTGTACTGCTTACTGCTGTGAAGGCTTGGTGGATAACTACTGTGACTGTGTATAGGGTCCTGGGTGCAAGAACTGCAAGGCTGTTTATTTTGTTGCTGGGCAGAACAAGGGCCATTGGATACAGAGTGATTAAGGCACTTTTGAGCAGCTGTAAGTGGGTTTGCATGGGTTTACGTGAGGGTAAGCAATGCTAACCTCTGGTTAAATATGCTTACAGTTAGCTTCAAAAATGCTTATCCTGTGTCCGCAATGCTTACCCCCACATACATGGGCTTAAACTCACTTACTATTGCTTAAATATGCTTACTACTGCTTATTGGTGCTTACACTTGCTTACTAGTGCTTACTCCCGCTTACAATTGCACTGATTTACACAGTAATATCTAATGGTTCTTGGGAAGGTGGGGGATTTGGCAGCTGTATGGAGTTATCATTCATTACATATTTTACCTTCCATTTGTATCCATGATTCCTGTGTACATATACTGTATGGGGCACATGTGCTTATCTGGGGATTTTGCAACATTATGACACTGACACCTCACATGTCCATTTAATGCAGTACTCCAGTTCACAAATATATGTTATTTAGTGGGTTATGCAAGTAAAATATTGGTCATAATGTGATTTGCCATGGAAAATGGAAGGTGTTGCATTGGACTTGAACCGGGAATGCCTGCTCATAAGGCGAATGTTGTGCCCACTACACTATTGCTATATTGCTTGACTTGCATATATCTTCCTTGTTATCCTCTTCAGCCATTTAAGCTGCATTAGCCATAGCTAAGCAATGGGCACACCCACACACTTATGGTTAGCTTTAATCGGATTCTTAATAAAGAAATATAAAGGTTTGTTTGTTTTGTATTTGCTAGTGCTGTTGTACACATGGGGGAATGTTGCTGGCTATATGCGGACACCTATGAGCAGTCTCGCTCATACCTTTGGCCTTTCTGCTGTTCTTCATTGTGGGGGCATGTATATTCTGAGAGCTCTGCTCTCAGACACGCCCCCTGCACTCTTACATGCTCCATGTAAGATTAGGAGCTCAGGCAGCACGCCTTCATTAATATGCATGGTGCATTGCTGTCCTGCTCCTAAATGGCTGCCTCCATGCAGGACTAAGCTAGTCCTGCACAGAAGATTAGTAAATCCGGGGTACAGCCTTTGCAAAGCATGACTGTTCTAGTTATGACTTAGGGAGTCAGGTCATCTCCAGGAAGTGGCATGTGGCTGTTTGAGGTCAGTGCTTCAAAGATCTCTTGGCTCCTAATGCTGTTGTGGTAACTGCCTAGAATCCCAGCTAAGGATTGATGTAGAATGGTCTTCAGTGTTAGGTATAATAAGTATGTTTTACAGTAGCAGCTGATGTATGAGAAGCCTGTCCTTAAATGTGCCATAAATACCCTCAGTCTATCCCCTGCTGAGGGCTGTTGCCTTACTGACCTGTGTTATTAGAGTTACAGGTAAGTGGACAAGTTAGAGTCAGAGTTCCCAGTAAGGTGACAAGTATATCTCTTGGTATTGTTTGTATAGTAATGTAATGTCATATCTGTTCTGCTGTACCTTAATTTACAGTAAGGTGTTTCCTCATAATGTGCTGAACTGGTGGATTCTGGGATACAGATAATGCAAGTACTTATGTAGGCATCTGCCAGGTAATACAGATACTTATGTAGGCATGTGCCAGGTAATGCAGTTACCTTATGCAGGCATCTGCCAGGTAATATAGGTACTTATGTAGGCATCTGCCAGGTAATGCAGGTACCTTATGCAGGTATCTGCCAGGTAATACAGGTACTTATGTAGGCATGTGCTTGTGTCACAATGCTTATGACGCAAGAGTCACGGGCATTACCAAATGTAGGAACAAACAAAAGTAACAGACTGTGACTGGTATGTATGTGTGCCGCCAAAAACCCATCAAAGAGGATCTTCTCAGAGCGAGTGATACACTAACAATGTATTTCATAATTTTATGCTGCTTTGGAACTCATGTTCTAGAAAGTAACATTTATTGTCACATTTTCAATGTGGCATTGAAATAGCTTTTCATTAAAGTCATGTTTATATTTTATTTTATTTATTTACATATTTTTATTTTATTTATTTAGTTTTTGATCACAGTGAAATACTAAATATGGGTCTCCTACATAAGCACACATGATAGCACTTCACGACACTCCTGTTCCCTGCCACCTGTTCGAAAAGGCAAATGCTCGAACTCCCACTATCCTGATCTGCCTTAATGTCTTAGCCCTCCCAACATCTAGCCTTATGAAGCACTACAACCCTACTAGAGCCCTAACTCTAACCCTAAAACTGCAACTCAGTTCCTAACTCAAGTCCTTCCTCCTTTACACTAAAAATCCATTCCACTGGCCATAAAC
Organism: Protopterus annectens; assembly: GCF_019279795.1. Classification (NCBI taxonomy): domain Eukaryota; kingdom Metazoa; phylum Chordata; order Ceratodontiformes; family Protopteridae; genus Protopterus; species Protopterus annectens. The sequence goes on from NC_056726.1 coordinate 1,096,849,422, forward strand.
CTGAAATCCCTAATCACTCCCTAAACCTAAAACTACACTCATATGTTCATAGGTGTTTACAATGGTATCAATCTCAAGGGCCTTTTTAAGCCCAGCCATGCATCCCAAATCTCTGACAAGTTCTGATACCCTTGATAAGTGTAAGCAGGGGCCTGGGAGAAAAACCTTGCCTGTGTCCATTAGAGATGTAGGTGCCAAACCTGGGATGAATTTCCTGTTTCCCATCCAATTGTCCATGCCAAACCAGGGATGAATTTCTTGCTTCCCATCCAATTGTCCAAGTTACATTTGAATTGGGTTAGGGAGGAATACTGCTTCACATGGATGGGAAGCCTACTTCATAGATGGAGTAGTCTCTGGAATGCATACTTATCTCTCCAGCAGGTCCTATTTATATCACAGGCAAGCTTTAAGTCCTTAGAATGGGTAATTCTGGTGCTGTTTGTTTTGTGGATATGCAGAAGGTCCATCAGAATGGTATCCAACAATGTCCTGTATGTTAGGCATAGATCTTCCCTCAAAAGCTTGTAGGATAAAGAATACAGGGATAGGGCCTTGTGGCAGTCTACATAGGACATTTTAATTGCTCCCTGTATTCTTTTAGTGAGGAACCTCTGTGGATGTTCCAGTTGTTGGATATGCCTGGTTAGGTACATACCAACGGGGCATTGTACTCAATGATAGGTCTGATGAATGCCGAATACAGTGGAACAATGACTTCCTTGCACTTAGATGCCATACCTTTGTTTAGAAGTTGTGCAACATAGAATCATCTCTTCATTATGTAGACATGTGAAGGTCAAAGGCTAGATTACTGTCTATGTGTGTCCCTAAGTCCTTGACTACTGGGTCAACTCTAAGGGATATGTTGTCAATATGATAGTTACTGGGGGTGGATGACTTCTCAAAGAATACTATTATGCATTTCTTGGCATTTAGTTTTAGTCCATGGCTCTGACACCAGTTGTTTGTCTATGTCAGTCCCTCCTGGAAAACATTTGTGTCAGTGTTGGATTCTATGACAGCTCCCAATTTGCAATCATCTGCAAATTTAGTAAGCCAGAAACCACTAACATTGACCTTAACTTCAGAGAAGTAAATGCCAAAAAGGAGCAGTCCAAGGACTGATCCCTGAGGGACTCCACTTGTGATTGGCCTTTTTGTAGAGGTGGACTCCCCAGTTCTAACTTTCTGGGTCTTATCTGTGAGCCAGTTGGCTATCCACTGCATAAGATATGGGTTTGTACCTAACCTCTTGAGTTTGTCAACAATACCTGAGAGGGGTATTGTGTCAAATGCCATGGCCAGGTCAAGGTAGGCAGTGTAAACCATTTTTCCTTCATCCATTGCTTTGGTTACCTTAATCAAAGAAGTCCACCAGGTTGAGTAGGCATAACCTGCATTTGACAAGACCAAACTAGGTTGGGTCCAGTGTCCAGAAATTTACTATATCTCTACTGATCATTTCCATGATAATTCTTTCCATGACTTTATATATAAGAGTAGTAAGACTTATGGGTCTGTAATTTCCAGTGTGTGTAGATGGCCCACCTTTGTGCAGAGGGATGACTATTGCTTTTCTCCATTCATGAGGCATGAAGCCTGTTTGGAGTCTAATTCCAGAGGTCCTGATACATCATGTTTCATGCTATTTAAAAGGCATCCTGGGATATTGCCTGGGCCCATTAATGCAGTGTTCTTGGTCTTAGAGAGAGCATTAAGGACCTGCTCCCTAGTGAAACTAGTGAGAGTTATACTTGATGGTATATCCTGACCCTAATGTCCCACATATCTCCCTAAACCTAAAATTCTCCTACCATTCCCTAACCCTTATGTTCCCTTTATGCTCCATAAACCTAAATCTTCTTCATGATCACTGCTTAATCTATGCACCCACCCCTTATTCAGGTAAGTGCGTCAGCTACCTGTCCAACCTCAAATTTCAGTCTGAGCATGAGCAGCTACATGCCTGAGCTAGAAGTCATTCAAGTACCTGGCTTTAAGACAGTGGTCTTTGAGTGCCTGGGACTTGAACACTTGTACTAAAAATGGCAAATGTACTTGCTATGACTACTGTTCTGATATCTATAATAATAGGTTCATAGGTTCATAGAAGATTACTAGGCTAATGGTTCAATAACCCTTACAAACCTAGCCAGTTTTATCCAGATTTTACCCAATTTTCTATCCCTAGGGGAAAGATAACATGGATCAGCAAGCAGGGTTTTGACAATTTTTATAGACCGCCTCTGTCCATAAGGGATATGGGGGCCACTCCAGGAGTGAATTTTCTATTACCCATCCATTGGTCCAGATTACACTTGAAGCTGGTCAGTGAATGGCTCTACATCATGTCATTAGATAAACTATTCCAGAAGAGGGGCAATCCCTGGGACCCATAGCTGTCTCTCCACCATGACCTATTTGTGCCAGAGGTTAGGTTTAGATCCTTGGAGGAGGAAACCATCAATCAGTTAGTTTTCTGAATATGTAACATTTCCATCAGGGCTGGGTCAGAGACTGCCTTATGGGTCAGACATAGATCACCTCTTAGTAATCGGTAGGAAACTGAATACAGTGATAGGGCTTTTAATCTATCTGCATATGACATGTTGGTTATATCCTGTATTTTTTGGTGAGAAACCTCTGAGGACGCTCCGACTGTTGTAGGTGCCTGGTGAGGTACATGTCAAAGTGTACATTGTACTCAAATTCATGCCCACCTACACATTAATCTATTTTGTTATAGACCAAGGCCTCATGGTTTCCTCTATGGTACCCTGTTTGAGGATATTATAGATTACCGTGGGTACATGCACGGTATAGCACATTTCTTCCCTTTGTTGAGACGAGCGCATAACAACATAAGAAAGTCACTAGAAACACGGTCTGTGATGAGCAGTATGAAAACTTACACTTGAACCTGAACATTCATCTTATCAGCTGTGTAACCTGTGAAATTAAGGGGGTTGGGACTCCTATGAAAACATGGTATAGGGATTTCGTCATTCATTTAGTAATTTGTCAGGGAAAGTACATTACAATAAAAAGTTATTTTCAATACACTATACATGCACACACTATATACACATTATATATATATATATATATATATATATATATATATATATATATATATATATATATATATATATGGTTTCACTTCCTAAACTCGAATTGCTGAAATATCGAATTTCAGCAATTCGTGTGCATGAAGCCGAAACATCAACATCATGAACACGCATAATCGCGAATGGGACTATGCCAAATTCACGGTTATGCATTTCCGTGATTGTACAGCAGTTGTTGGATGGGATGGTGTCTGTAGTGTAAGGTGAGTGTGTGGCTGTTTTTGTAATGTTTACGAGTGGGTTAGGATAGTGAAGTGGAGGTATGAGTGTGTGTGTGTCTGTGTTTTTTATTTTACTGATTGTGCGATCTCGGAGTTAGTATATATAATTAGGAGGGGTGGGGGTGCAGGGGGGCTTGTATCCCTGCATTTCTGCAGTGTAAGTGTGCGTTTGTGTGGTGTTGTGTTTCAATGTTTTGTTATATGGGTGTTATGGTGTGTGTGTTTGTGTTGTATTCCGTATGTTCGCTGTTGTAAGTTCATATTTGTGAGTTGTCAGTGTTTTGATGGATTTGACTTTATATGCTCAAAATGCTGCAATTCGATAGTTCAGCAATTCGAGTATATGAAGTGAAACCAGATACACACACACACAGACTTATCTATCAATATATATATATATATATATATATATATATATATATATATATATATATATATATATATATCTATATATACAGATAGATATAGATAGATATATAGATATGTAGATACATGTGTGTGTGTGTGTTTGCATGTGTGTGTGTGTGTGCGTGCGTGCGTGCGTGCGTGCGTGTGTGTGTGTGTGTGTGTGTGTGTGTGTGTGTATTTTAGCAAGTTAAGACTAGTTTTGTTTCTCAATATGAGAAAAGACTACATCATGCACGCAACAATAGCAATGATCTTTGTAAAGTATAGACTTCCAACCTGGAAAAATAACCTTGTGCTTTTATAATTTCAGTTACTACCTGATGCTGTAAACAAGCTAAGAAAAAATTGCTCCCTTGAGGTTTTACCTTTATTAAACTAATTATTACCCTCATGTTGTTTTCTTTCAAAGCTCATTTCTAAAATTACAGGTATAAAGGAGTGTTTTTTCATGAAAATTATTTCTACATATTTCTGATTAGTTCTTCCTATTGTTTCAGATTAATAATAATATTTAGCATTATGACTGCAATGACTTAATTCAATAAATAGCTTTCTATGCCATGCAGTTTATTTCACATACAGCATGCAATAAACAACCATGAATTTCCTATACCTCAGACATCTACATGATTTACTGTACAGATGTTCAGGCATTAAATTGGTATTTTTTACAATAAAAGCAGCGTGAAAAAAGGAATGGATGAGAACCTCTTGTCTTCAGTCATGCTAGGTATTCAAACGTTTATTACAGAAAAAAATTGTTAGTTTAATGTTTTGTTTTTATCTGTACATAAATGTTTTACTTACATGTTTTGTTTTCATCTGAAATGCCTGTATTTTAATATGTTTATACTACATGAATCTCACTTTTGTAAATCATTACCTAGGATTAGAAATGTTATGACTTTTTTAACAACTAAACACATATGCTCTCATTCCTACTCCAAAAAAACACAATACTTTCTCACACTCCTCACTAAACTCCAACATCTGTATAACCATTTTAATTCCAGGCTCACCATAAGTGGGGATATCCACCCCAACCCAGGCCCAAATCCATCCTGTCCAACTCAAACTGCTCCAACACAAATGTCAGATCATAACATCCCCACTTTCTTCATCCCTGGGCAAATCAACAGCAGCAGCAAAACCAACCATCTTTTAATGCTAAATATTAATATTAGATGTATCAAAAATAAAATACCTGAACTCCAGGCCACAATAGCACACTACTCCCCAGACATAGTTACTTTAACAGAAACCTGGCTAAATAAAAACATAGCTAACTCAGAAGTTCTCCCTACCGGCTACAATATCATTAGACAAGACAGACCACTTCATAAAGGGGGTGGAACTGCGTTATTGTACAAGTCAAACTTAATTGTCTGTCAATTACCAAACTCCTACCCCTCCCCCAATAATTGGGACATACTTATCTCACAACTTCAACTTCACCCTAAAAAGGTCATCACCACAACTGTGATCTATATTCCACCTGGTAATACACCTGCTAGCCTTGAAGACTTCTTATCCTGGTGTTCTTCCACATACTCACAAGAAACCCTTATTCTGGGGGACTTCAACCTAGATTGGTTCACCTGTATATCAGAACCACCAAGTAATCTAATAAATCTCCATGGCTACCAGCAGCTAGTCCAAATTCCAACTAGATGTGATAAAAAATCTAAAAAGGAATCCATCCTTGACTGGGTCCTAACTAACAACCCCACATTGTACCCTCACACAGGCAGTCTCCCAGACACCTTAAGTGACCACAACATAATATACTTTATACATAGTAGAACAAGTGTATGCAAAACCATTAACTATATATCCACTAGAAGCACAAAAAAATTATCTCCTGAGGTCCTCAACACTTTACTCTGTAACTGTGACTGGACCCCCCCCCCCTAAACACCCTCCCACTTGACCAGGTTGTAGCATATTTCAACAAAACATTTCTACAACACCTAGACACTGTCACTCCATTGCGCAAAATCAAGGTTAGAACATCTACAAACCCCTGGCTCAGTAAAGAAACCAAACAAATCCTCAAATCCAGAGACACTGCCTGGCTTTACTATCAAAAAAACAAAGAAACACAAAGCCAAACTAAGTACCAAGAACTGCGCAACCGTGCAAAAAAATGCATTAGGCTGGACAAAAAATCCTACTACACAACATTACAAAGCTAAATACCAACACAACCCACAAAAATTTTGGAAAAATGTAAACCAGCTACTAAAATCCACCCAAAAGGCTACCCCCAAACCAACCACCCCTGACACTAAAGTTCCAATCGAAACACAATTCAACTCCCACTTTGTGAACTCAATTCTATCCTTAGTATCACAGGACAGTTCCTTCCTCATTATCCCCCCCCCAACGCAAATAACACTAATACAAGCTTTACCCTCAAAACAGTTTCCACCACTTCAGTCAAAAGCATGCTCTCCAAACTAAAAACCTCATCAACAGCAGCCGACCTACTCCCCAGCTATTTCTTGAAACTCACAGCAGATGCTATTGCTATCCCAGTCTCCACTCTCATAAACAGATCAATTGTTGAAAACTATGTGCCCAAACTCTGGAAAATATCCTATGTTACACCCATACATAAAGGCGGGACCTCCACTGAACTTAATAACTACAGACCCATTGCTTTACTCTCCCCCCTGGCCAAAATCCTAGAAAAATGCATCCATACCCAGATGCTAAACTATCTCCTAGACAGCAACATCCTGTCACCTACTCAGCATGGTTTCAGACCTGCCCATAGTACCACTACAGCCCTCCTCTGCTTCACAGACACAGTAAACCATCTCAAAAATGAAGGCCTACAAGTATCAACTCTTTTTTTTTGGATATGTCCAAAGCAAATGACACAGTCTCACACCAAATCCTGCTAAACAAACTAAACCAATATCATCTATCAAATTCCACTCTTACCTGGTTCCAAAGCTACTTAACTGACAGGTACCAAGCTGTGAAATGAGAAAATTCTCTCTCTCCTCAGCTGCCCATAACTATAGGAGTCCCACAGGGTTCTATCTTAGGACCACTACTATTCACAGTCTTCACAAATGACTTCCATATCTCCACACAGCATGCATCTATAATTCAGTATGCAGATGACACTACCTTAATCTGTGCTGCACAAAACACTCCCAACCTCCTGAAAACAACTCAACTAGCATTCTCTGATGTTGAAAACTACCTTACCAAAGCCCAACTTATCCTCAATCCAAAGAAAACTCAGCTTATGATTATAACCAGTTCAAACAAAAACACTAATAGTCAATTCACTATCTACTCCACTAATGCTACTCCAATTGCTCCAGTGGCACAGGCTAAGCTATTGGGAATAACCATAGACTCCCACCTAAAATCTAATAGTCATCTCAACTTAACTATTAAAAAAGTACATGCCAAACTGGGGTCGCTCTACCGTATCAAACCATTTCTTACCAACAACACAAGATCAGTCATTGCTCACTCCCAACTTCTATCCACCCTACTCTATGCATCTCCCATTCTGACTAATCTCAACAAAACTGAACTAAGCAAAATGGAAGCCTGCTATAACAGAAATGCCCACTTTGCTGCAAATTGCTCATATAGACCTCATCACTGTACTGCTTTGAGATAGCCCCACTGGCTTGAACTGCCCAACCTCCTAACCTACAATCAGCTCTGCCTCTGTCATTCTATCTATTACCTCCTCAATAAGTGTCCTGCCCTCAAAAACCTAGTACAACATCACTCAGCCAAAAGGCCTCTTAGATCATCAAGCAAACTACTACTAGAAGTCACCAACAGCTACAATAGCTTTGGAGATGCACTATATAGTAGTTCAGTGGCTAAAAAATGGAACTCTGTCCCTACAAGCATTCAAAACACATCATCCAAAGCCTCCTTTAAAGACCTCATCAGGCAACATCTCAAGGAAAGTTGGCAGTGCCATGATTGCTCCCCAGGCTAGTGAAAGTGGATAACACATACATACAAAATCTAGAGCACTTGATAATAGTTTTCAATATTACTCACAAACACTGGCTAATCTACAATGTATGTACTGTACCTGTGTACTATGTATGTATTCTACCTATGTTCCAAATTTCAGCTGTACACCACAAATCTATTAATTACCTTTATTTTTAAAATTATTATTTTTTTGTTTGTTCTCTCCACTGTAACTGTTTATGTGCAGCATACCACTGTAAAAACATGTCTCCTGTAATTTGTGTGTATACTAATCATGTCTGAATAACTAAATGTGTCTGTAATTTTTCTTTGTGGAGCTTTTCTCCCCGGGCCTCTGCTGAAAAAGGGCCTTTTTGGCTCAGTCAGACACCACCGGTTAACAAATGTAAAAAATAAATAAATAAACAAATTGCATTTTATCTCTGTATTTGTCACTGTTCTACTACTTTATTTACTTTTATATAACTATTGTAAAATTGTCTATATCCTGTGGAGCTTTTCTCCCCGGGCCTCCACAAACGGGCTCTTCCAGGCCCAGTGGACTATCTCGATCATCAAACTGTAATAAATAAATAAATAAAATAAATTAGGAATTTTTAACTTAATACATTATTAAGAAACAATTGGCATTCACTGGCACCATTCTTACAATTTAGAGTTTTTATGCTTCATCTGTAGTAATTATTAAACTCATAATAACTCAGTAAGTACAGTGAACCAGATTCCAAAGTGTAAGATAACTACTCCGAATGTTTATTAATAAGAATGTTTGCCAGTTCTTATCTGGGAGAACGCCAAATAATCAGACTATGTGCTTTGAAATCAGGGTAGTTCACAGCATAAAAGAAACAGCCAGTGTGGTGTAAAAGAGATAATGTCAAGAAAACTTCAGAGCTGAAACCTTACTGTACAGAATTTTCAGTGGCAGTAGAAATGCATATACAAAGCAAAAAAAGAGGAATAGAAAATAAATAACAAGAATACATTATTTTTGGGAGTAAAGGAATAATAACAGAGATGGTTTAGAGAAAAAAAACTGTCACAACCAGCATGCTACAGCAATGCACATCTTCTGTAACCATAACAATGTGAGGCCACAGGGAGGCATCATGTAAACAAAATACTCCAGATTGCTGTGTAGAGAACAGAGGAAGTGCATGGAGTAAGCAAATAAAAAATCAAAGTAGACGGCACAAACCACACAGCATAATGGTTAATGTCTTTGCCTCCCATGCACAAGGTACAAGGTTCGATCCTGACCTCTGCGACCAAGCAAGTTTGCTAGTTGTCCCTGTCTCTGTGAGGTTCCTTCCAACTCTGAAAATCATGCCAAGTGTTTCCATCTCAAACTCAGCCTTCGCTGTAGGGGGAAGAATTGCACAGACCAACTGCTATGGTCATCTACTGTGGTGCGCAGTATCCTCAAGAATAGAGAATACGGATCACAGTGCACTGTGGCAGGACTAGCCACTTGACAATGTAAAATATGGCCCTAGGTGATGTGGTCATGTTGTCTAATCATGGGTGATAAGTGGGCTGAGGACGTGGCCTATTCTGACCTACACCAGGGAACCTGCTGATGGCCAGAGTGTGTGCCTGAGTGGGTGACTTGAATGCACATATTGGAGCAGACCAGGATATGAGGACCGATTGGGTCCACATGGGTAGGGCAACAGGAATAAAGAAGGAGAGGCCATTCTTGACTTCTATCTGATAGTAGCCAACTTGCTCAGATAGAGAGACAGTCAAAAGATCACATACAAGAGATGTGTAGTCAACATGCAACTCAAGTAGACTTCCTCCTAGTAAGGCAAAGGCACTGGGGTAGAATTAATGATTTCAAAGGCATCCACACTGAAACAGTCAGTCCATCCCAGAGCATGAACCACTCACTGGTTGTAGCTTCAGATTCCCAGAAGGAATAGTAAAATGCAATGAGAGAATCTCCTGAAAATTTTTAATACTTGGGCGCAGCACAGTACTCACTTGACGTAGCAGTGGAAACAGTAAAATGCATTCAATTAATAGCTATAACTTCAAATTCAGAGGAAATATAGAACAAAATAAGACCCTCAAAAAATTATTTAAATAACTATAGCAATCCAAATGTACTTCCCGGGATGCAAAATACAGTGCAGTGGTGCAGTGATAGCATTGTAACCTCACAGCAAGAGGTTCTCCAGTTCGATTCTTGGCTGCGGTGCCTTCTGTGTGGAGTGTGCATGCCCTCTCTGTGTATGTGTGAGTTTCCTATGGGTGCTCTGGTTATCTCACGCATTATAAAGACATACGTCTGGAGTGTTTCTTCCTGGTACTCTGCTGAAAATTGGCTTCCTTCCAAGTCGGACTTTCCTGGTTAACAAATGTTAAAAAAATAAAAAAAAATAGAATCCAAATGCTTTGTTTGGTTTTAGTTTCCGGAAACCTGAAACTGGTCAATATTGATCAGTGAAATACCACGATAAGCAACTTTCCAGGAGTCTTAAAGACAAAAATGTCTGACTGCGCATGCAGTATAAAATATCGGGAAAAATGAAGGCTTGAAAGAGCAAAACCTCTAGTCAACAGAGTTTATCTTCCCAGAACTGCAGAAATCCTCTAGTCTCTCAAGATGGTTTAGATGCTTAGTGGGGTATATGCCCAAAGGGTATGTTATATTTGATGACAGGCCTAACAAGAGATGACTAAAGTGGCACACACTATAACTTGTCTGAACCTTGAAGAGATACCACAAAGGATAAGTTGCACAAGGCAGAAGGGTTTTCTAACCACCACAGAAACACAATGGTCAAAAGTGAGTCTGTAATCAAAATATGTACGCAAGTCCCAGTTTAAATAGAATGTTATCTATGTGGTAAGAAACAGTGATACTAGATTTACAGCAGAAAGCTCTGCCGCATTCCCTGGTGATGATGATAAGGCCAAGATTACTACACCAAACATTTGTTTGGTCTGGATCTTGCTCCATAATTTATCTATTAGAATTGAATTTGAAAACCACATACATTCTGCAGTCATTAGCAAACTTGGTTAGCTGTATTTCCTTGATATTGGCTTTCATATCACAGAAATATATATCAAATAGGGAACCAAATATCCCCAACCTTTACAATATAGATTCTATCAGACAGACAATTCCTGATCCAGTTATGTTTGGGTTAATGTTAATTTGGAAGAGTTTATTAATAATCCTAGCATGGGAGATAGTGCCAAAGGCCTTGACATTGACCAGATAAGACGTGTGGACTGTATGCTCTTTATCCCTTTATCCATGGCCTCAGTTACCCTTTGAAAGAACACAAACAGGTTGAGAAAGCATGATCTGTCTTTTACAAAGCCAAACGGATTTAAGGTAATTTATATCATTGTTTATTAGGTGAACTACAATACTTTCTGTAGCCTTGTAAATTATACCAATGAGAGGAAGAGGCATATAATTCCCAAGGTCAGTACAGGAATGACCTTTATGTAAGGATACTACATCTACTATTGTCCACATCTCAGAGGGATAACCATTGGAGGGACACAGGCTGAAGAGCTGATAGAGGAGGTTTACTTACTGACACTTTACACATCTCTGTAGACTTCTAGGAACATTCTCAGGATCCATGAAAGAAGTGTTTTTAAGTTAGGAATGGGCCAAAAGTCATTAGTCCAGAATTATTCCAAAAGAAGAAGTGAGAAGGAATGACGGGAATAGAGACAAAGGTGGGTCACGTGAAAGTGGATGACAATTTGTCTACAAGAACATCAGCAAGGCCCTTGGGGTCACAGAAGGCACTGCTCCCACAGACTAGCAAATATGAATACAAATCTTGACATTGTCTGATGGATACCTATCTGGTTGTCTGATAGGACACATGTGGTTAGAGTAGCAGGTGCCACTTCTGAAAGGAAACAGTTACCAAGGATGTACCACAGGGCTCAGGTTTGGGCTCTCTTCAGTTTGGTATATATTTCTCAGTCCTTCAGGGCAAGACTACTGGCATGAGGTGAACTAATGGCTTGATGTAAATCAGGTGTTATTTGATCTTCAGCTGACTCACAACATGACATAGACCATGCTAACAAATGGTGCAAGGACAATTTATTTATTTATTTTATTTTATTTATTTATTTTACATTTGTTTACCGGGAAGGTCCAGCTGGGCAAGTGGCTGTTTTCAGTGGAGGCCGGGGGAGAAAAGCTTTAGGTAGTACAAAGATTGATTGAAAGACTACAGTACATTCTAATATAATCAGTTATTAGTTTGAAATACTACAGTACATTCTAATATAATCAGGTATTAGTCTGAAATACTACAGTACATTCTAATATAATCAGGTATTAGTTTGAAAGAGTACAGTACATTTTAATATAATCAGGTATTAGTTGGAAATACTACAGTACATTCTAATATAATCAGGTATTAGTTTGAAAGAGTACAGTACATTTTAATATAATCAGGTATTAGTTTGAAAGTGTTCAGTACATTCTAATATAATCAGGTATTAGTTTGAAAGTGTAAGTACATTCTAATATAATCAGGTATTAATTTGAAAGTGTACACTACATTCTAATATAATCAGGTATTAGTTTGAAAGTGTACAGTACATTGTAATTTAATCAGGTATTAGTTTGAAAGTGTACAGTACATTCTAATATAATCAGGTATTAGTTTGAAAGTGTACAGTACATTCTAATATAATCAGGTATTAGTTTGAAAGTGTACAGTACATTCTAATATAATCAGATATTAGTTTGAAAGTGTACAGTACATTCTAATATAATCAGGTATTAGTTTAAAAGTGTACAGTACATTTTAATATAATCAGATATTAGTTTGAAAGTGTACAGTACATTCTAATATAATCAGGTATTAGTTTAAAAGTGTACAGTACATTTTAATATAATCAGGTATTAGTTTGAAAGTGTAAGTACATTCTAATATAATCAGGTATTAGTTTGAAAGTGTACATATAATCAGGTATTAGTTTGAAAGTGTACAGTACATTCTGATATAATCAGGTATTAGTTTGAAAGTGTACAGTACATTCTAATATAATCAGGTATTAGTTTGAAAGAGTACAGTACATTCTAGTATAATCAGGTATTAGTTTGCAAGTGTACAGTACATTCTAATGTAATCAGGTATTAGTTTGAAAGAGTACAGTACATTCTAGTATAATCAGGTATTAGTTTGAAAGAGTACAGTACATTCATAGGTTCATAGGTTCATAGGTTGGTACTAGGCTATCGGCCCTAGGGCCTATGCAAGCCTAGCCATAACAATTCCCTGGATATTTCTTCCCACAATATTCACTTCTCTGGACCTCTGTCTAGCAGGGCGACTGACATGATCCCCGGGGTGAATTTCATATCTCCCATCCAATCATCATTGCTTGACATGTATGGGCAGTCTATTCCAGAGTATGGGGAGTCTCTGGGTCAGGAACATATCCCTCCAGCATGTTTTGTTCATTGTGATGACAAGGTTTAGATCCCTGGAGTGTGTGACTCTGAGGGATTGGGATTTCTTTAAGTGGAGCATGTCCAACAGCTGAGTGTTTGACATGGCCTTGTATGTTAAGCAGAGATCGCCTCTGAGTAGGCGATATGCCACAGAGTATAGCTGGAGTTTTTTTAGATGGTCAGCATATGGCATCTACTTAAGGCCTGTAATTCTTTTAGTGAGGTATTTCTATGGCCTTTCCAGCTGTTGCAGATGTCTTGTGAGGTACATACCAAACAGGGCATTATACTCTATAATGGGTCTAATGAGGGATGAGTACAGTGGGACAATGACGTCCTTTTTTCTGGATGAAAATCCCTTAGTGATGAGGTGTGCCATGTAGAAGGATTTCCTGACTGTTGTGGCGATGTGGTTATTGAAAGTGAGACCACGGTCCACCTTTGTCCCTAAGTCTTTCATCATACTTTCAATGTTTAGTGTCCTACCAGCTATGTGGTAATTCATGGGTACATGTTTTTTTCCAAAGGGGATAACTATACATTTCTTGACATTAAGCTTGAGCCCATGGCTCTGGCACCAGGCATCTGTTTCTGTAAGGCCCTTTTGTAGAATATCCACATCATTTGGGGATTCAGTAATGGCTTCCAGTTTGCAGTCATCTGTGAACTTTGTTAGCCAGAGTCCCTTAGTGTTGGCCTGTACTTCAGAGAAGTAGATACCAAACAAGAGTCGTCCCAGGACTGAACCCTGAGGTACTCCACTTGTCACTTGTCTGGAGCTGGATTTGGAGTCGGCTACATTTACAGTCTGGGTTCTGTCAGTAAGCCAGTTGGCAACCCATCGAGTGACATTACATTCTAATATAATCAGGTATTAGTTTGAAAGTGTACAGAACATTCTAATATAATCAGGTATATACGTTGACTAATACATAGAATAGCAGACTCAGACAATTTGAAGATTAACCAGTAAATAAGTAATTGAATATGAGTTATATCAATAATAGCTTATGTTGCATTTACAGTACATATGTATGCACACTTGTAGTATTTCCAATGCACACTGCCAATTGTTCAGAAGTTAGCACCATGTGGTATTTACAATATATGATAAATATCGAGGGAGTGTACATTATTCCTTTTGAGAGGGTATAGTGTTAGCTGTTAGATTAGAGAGCAGTCATGCTGAGTTCTACTAAGGTAGTGAGAGTGAGGTTGGTGTTTGGATGATGCTTGCCTGGGGGAAGGCAGGACCAGAGCCAGGATTTTGATAGGTGAGATTTTAAGAGTGCTTTGAATTGTCTTGAAGAGGAACATGAGGTAAGAGCAGTTGGGAGGGTGTTCCATAGCTTAGCAGTATAGTTAGAGAAGAGGCCTTCCCCAGCCGAGTTCTTTGCTCTAGAAACCTGTAGTAGGTATTTATTAACAGAGCGGAGGGATTTAGGAGCTAAGTAAGGCTGGATTAGTTGGCTGAGGGCTGTTGTTTTGTTTGGGTGTGGAATTATTTGCTGGGCTAGGCTTAGTAGGTTAAAGTATAGGAGATGTGGAAGTTCAAGCCAGTTCAGTTTTTTTAGGGATTGGCTGTGATGTGACCTGTACGTTGATTTTGTGGCAAGAATAGAAGAGGTCCAAGGATGAAGCCTTGTGGGACACCAAATGTGACTGGGAGGGTGTGAGAGAGAGTTTGTTGCCATCAAATGGCTTGTTATCTATCTGCTAGGTAGCATTGGAACCAGTTAAGAGTTGTGATATTAATATTTAGGGAGGAAAGCACTTGCATGAATTTGTTGTGGTTGACCATGTCAAAGGATTTTGACAGGTCCAGGAATAAGGCTGATACAAATAGGGAGTTGTTTCTAAGTTGGTTAACTTTGTTGGTAAAGGTAAGTAAGGCAGTTGTGCTATGTGCAGGATGAAAGCCATGCTGGGTGCTAGATAGTAGGTTATGTGAGGTGAGATATTTCATGAGCTGTGTGTGCACTATTCATTCTAAGATCTTGGATAGGGGAGAGAGAATGGCAATAGGATGGTAATTAGTAAGTTCATAAGAGGTCCCCCCTTTGTGGAGGGGGATTATGTGTGATAATTTCCAGATAGAGGGTACATGTGTTTCAGCTAGAGATCTGTTAATGATTATTGTTACTGTATAGGCGATGTCTTCTGCTGCAATTTTAAGATAGTCAGCTGTAAGGCTGTCAGCAGAAAATGTTGTAGGTTTTAGTTTTTTCAGATGTTTTTTGATATAGGTGGCGGATATTGGGTGTAGTTTAAATCGGGTGGATGTATCATGTGGGAGTAAGGCATTGCTTGTATTTGGGGCAGGATTTGTGTTAGTTTGTTTGTTGGCTAAGTTTAGAATGGTTTCTGTGAAGACGTTGTTAAATTGGGTGGCTATGCTGTCACTACTGGGAGTTGTTTTAGGGGTGGGAGTAGCAATATTACCTGGTTGTAATAGTTTTTTTACTGCAGCCCAGAATTTTTGTGGATGTTTTTGGTGCTTGTTTTGGATACTTAGGTAGTAACTGGTTTTGTGTATTTTCACTTGTTTTTGGCTTTATTTCTGAGTTGTATGAAGGTTTGTTTAGTGGTACTGGATTTGTTTTTATGATACAGTGACCAGGCTTTATCTTTCAATAGTGATCTTTTTTCTTTTGTTAACCAGGGGGAATAGTTGGCTTTGACACTCACTTGCCTAGGGGGTGCATGGGTGTTGAGAATATCAAGGAAGGTCTTGTTGAAAGTTAGGACTGCCTCATCTAGGGTTAGATATTTGAGGTGTTCCCAATGACCGTTTAGTAGGGCAGAAATGAAGTTGTCAGGATTATAAGATTTCTTCTTCCTGATTTTATGGTAGGTGGTTCGATGTACTGGGTGGATGCAATCACGAAGGAGGAAAGTTGGGCTGTGGTCACTCAGGTTATCAGGGAGTTGGCCAGAGTGAGATGTAAGGTGGGGTGTGTTTACTAGAATCCAGTCTAGTAGGGAATTACATTTGGTCACTTTGTCGATGCTATTGGGGGATGTGATGGCTTGGGTGAACACATAAAGGTTCATGTGAATAGTTGGGTTTGGTGCGGAGCATTGGACCCAGTCGATGTTGAAGTCTCCCATGATAATTGTTTCTTGGGGGAGGTGAATGGAACACCATTGTAGCAGGTTTTCAACAACAGAGGTGTTGTTACCTGGTGGTATGTATCCTCCAATAATGTTTAGAGTTTTGCTAGAGTTAATGTTTAATTTAGCTGTGGTAATCTCTGCATTATCTATGTCTGGGATTGGGGAGTTGTGGAGTTGTAGTGAGAGGTGATCTTTGTATAGGATCGCTATCCCTCCTCCTTTTTTGTTAATTCTGTCTTTACGTAGGATGTTGTAGCCTGGGGGATGTAATTCCATTACTGTCTATGTGGGGTTTAAGCCAGGTTTCTGTAATTGTTACTATATCTGGGGTGTAGTAAGATAGCAAAGCTTGTAGACTATGTTTTTTTGGTAATGCTTCTTATATTAATGTTGAAGAGGAGAAGGGATGATTTTGGTCTTTCGTGTAAGATAGACAGGTCTGGTTGGGGTGGAGGAGGTAGTGTTGGAGGGTTGGGGAGGGGTAGTGTGTGTTGATTGGTTGTAGGACCTGGGACCTGGGTTGGGGTGTATGTCTCCTGCTAGACTTAGTTGTTTGTGTAGGTAGTGATAGAGTTTGGAGAGCTTAAATAAGAGTTTAGTGAATTTATTTGTGTGGTGAGGCAAGGATTGCAGTGGGAGGACTTTTAGAGTATAATAGTCCTTGATGTTGTGTGGAGGAGGCCTGGGGTTATAGGAGGATGGTATGTGTGTTTAGATGTTTGAACGATGCTTGTGTGTGTGGGAGTATGTGTGATATGGTGCAGGGAGGTATTATATGATGTGAGGGTGCATAACAGGCGTAGGAGAGATGTGGATGAGCTAAGTAGTAGAGTTTGTTTTAGTGCTGTCATGGTAATGTAAGAGTGAAGCTATATTAGATGTGGAGAAGAAAGAATAAAGTGTAAGTGGGAGGAGTGTAATTGTGTGAAAGTGATTGGAAGGCGAGAGGGGGTGTGGTTAAGGTAAGTATAAGTGTAGGTACAGTGGGGGTGGGTGGGA
The DNA here is from genome assembly GCF_019279795.1 of Protopterus annectens. NCBI lineage: Eukaryota > Metazoa > Chordata > Ceratodontiformes > Protopteridae > Protopterus > Protopterus annectens. The sequence continues at coordinate 1,096,866,734 of NC_056726.1, forward strand.
ATTGGGGGTAGGGTAGGGGAGTGGAGTGAGCAAATGAAGTGAGCGAACAGAGCAGGTTCAGACCACGAGGCAGCATTTGCTCAAAAACTATCAGTAGGATAGTGTGGGGCAGATAAGTATTCCCTATTTACTTGCACTGCCTAACTGAGCCTGTTTCTGCTTTCATATAACCTTTGGCTATTTTATCAATAGGTATATAACTAATGTCAGAAAGTCAATTAGCAAGGGCAGAGTAGAGACTAGAAGCTAGGTAATAGAGGCAGTACCCAGCTATCGGCAAGTGTGAATACCAGGTAGGGAAAAACTATAGGGCTAGACACACCAAGTTAATTTTGTGTATATATAAACCTACACTATAGCAGGAGATTTTCTGGGAGGTAGCAGGTGTACACTTTGATTTCCCGAATACCAGGAGACTGGAGAGGGCTTTTGGATTGACTATTCCTGCAGGTGCTTCTTGTAGAAACCAGAGATAGGGAACTGAAAAGGGGAAAAATAAAATAAATCTGTTTATCAGGTAGATAGTGGTCTTATATTTGGTAGAAGGGGAGGTTTAGAGCTGAGGATTGGGTTTGGGAGAGATAGGCAAAGGGGAGAAGCACCAGGAGAGAGTTATACAGTTAAAAGTTGAGACAGCAGAATAATGTACCATGAAACAACTTAACTGACTTGCATTACATTTCAAACCATGGTGATATCTACCACATTAATAGCAGTACAGCATTGATAAGGCAGCGGTTTACAATGTAAAATACAGATAATTCTACAGTTAAGCATATGCATTCAGCAGTAACATTCCATTTAGGGTTTTTTACTGTATTACACTTATACAACTGACTCTCAAGCAAGCTCCTTTAGAAACAGAAGCTGTGCTGTGTGCTTTAGCAGTACAATAAGGAGGAACGGGTTCCTGTGCTAACAACTTTAGTAAAACATTTTCAGAGTTGTACACTATTGTAGCATGATACAGTACAGTTGTTTCCTTAGCTAAACTACTATATCTGATAGGTATGCCACTTTCATGGGCCAATACCTGAGCTATAAATTGCTATCTTAGCTAAAAATGGTCTCAAATTAAATGTAAGAAAGCATAACATAGTTAAATTTGGTAAAAAAAATAGTTTCACTTACCATATAGGCAATGCACCCCTCCAATCAGACACTGTTGTAAGGGATCTGAGTACACTTGTTGAGAATTCCTTTTCTTTTGACCATCATGTCTCCATAGTTGTTCAGTAAGCCTTTTATCTGGCACGTCTAATTTCCAGAGACATTTTGACTAGATCCAAAGAAGCCTTAATTCCCTTTTACTCATATCTTATTAGACCTATTACTGAATATCATGCACCTTTTGGCATGTTTTATCTAAACATATCACACATGTTCAGAGACCTCAGTGTACTTACTTAAGTATGAACTTGTTCATAAGTAAAAAGATCAGTGGCTTCAAAAATATTCATTATCTTGAGAGACTGGCATTCCTTTCTCTGTACTTAATGTCTTACAAACTCTTCTATGGAGATCTACTCCAAGCTTTTCATGCTATCTCCTATTCCACAAATACTCAGTTGAAGGAACTAAACCTTGATCAGCAGATAAATAGGTTCACAGGTTCATAGCTGTTTAGTAGACTAATGACCACAAGGGCCATGCATCCCAAATCTATGACAAGTTCTGATACCTTTGGTAAGTATAAGCATAGACCTGGGAGATGAATCATTTACAGATTAAATGAGTCCATTAGAGACATAGGTGCCAAACCAGGGATGAATTTCTGGTTTCCCATCCAATTGTCCAAGCTGCTCTTGAATTGGGTTAAGGAGGAACTCTGCTTCACATGGATGGGGAGCCTGTTCCATAGATGGGGTAGTCTCTGGGATACATACCTATCTCTCCAGCAGATCCCATTTAAATCACAGGCAAGGTTTAAGTCTTAAGAATGAGTAATCTCAGTGCTGTTTATTTTGTGGACTTGCAGGAGGTCCATCAGAGTGGGGTCTGACAATTCCCTGTATGCCAAGCATAGATCACCCCTAAAAAGCCTGTAGGAGACAGAATACGGGATAGGGCCTTGAGGCAGTCTGCATAGGACATTTTACTTACGCCCTGCATTCTTTTAGTGAGGAACCTCTGTGGACAGTCCAATTGTTGGATATGGCTGGTTAGGTACATACCAAAGGGGACATTGTACTCAATGATAGGTCTGATGAATGCCGAATACAGTGGAACAATGACTTCCTTAGACTTAGATGTCATACCTTTGTTTATAAGTTACGCAACATAGAATGATTTCCTCACCACTCTAGACACGTGATTATCAAAGGTTAGATTATATCTATGTGTGTCCCTAAGTCCCTGACTAACTCTAAGGGGTGTGTTGTCAATATAATAATTACCAGGGATGGATGACTTCCCAAAGGATACTATTATGCATTTCTTGGAATTTAGTTTTAGTCCATGGCTCTGACACCAATTGTTTGTCTGAGTCAGCCCCTCCTAGAGAACATTTGTGTCACACATCTTCAGAGACATGTTGTGTGATAGACTCATATCCCAATGTATCCCTCACCTTTAGAACAAACAATGTATCCCTCACCTTTGGAACAAACAATGTATCCCTCACCTTAGGAACAAACAATGTATCCCTCACCTTTGGAACAAACAATGTATCCCTCACCTTTGGAACAAACAATGTATCCCTCACCTTAGGAACAAACAATGTATCACTCACCTTTGGAACAAACTTCCACTACATGTGAAGCAGAGTAGCACCCTTGCCACCTTCAAGGCAAACCCTGATAAATGGCTGGGCAGCCTCAAATTCTCTCCCAGACTATTCTGTATTGCTCTTCCTGAAGTTGGAGGGAATTTTGAATATGTGTTTTGGCTAGGATTGAAATGGTCTGAAGACGAATTGCCTAGAGAGTTATTAGGGGCCACAAAGCAGTATGTCATAGAGAATGTCATTGTGAGATGGTCAGATTTGACTAGGGAGGGGGAAAGAAGTGAGGAAGTGCAACTGGGAAAAACATTTGTGAGGACAAGATCAAGAAGAGGAACAATTTAATAAAGGGTATTGGCATTTACAAAGTACAGAAATCTATAGGTATATTTGTTATTCATAGGTGTGTACTAGGCTACAAACCCACAGGGCCTTTTCAAACCTAGCCATGTATGCCATACATGTAGCTTCACAGGTGAATGCCAGGTTAACTGTCTTTAAGGGTCTAACCAATAACCTGAGGTCAGAATCAAACCCTGTTCCTTGTGCGTATGAGGTGGGGAACGTTACCATTATGTAAAACTCAGTTTATGTGTGGATAGTTGAAGTCACTCACAAGAAAGGTAGCTGGTTTAGCTGTAACTGATTTTAAATGGTTACGGTATTCTGCATGCTCTGAAGGGATCATGGACTGGGGATATAATGTGATACTTTTACTGAGTGTGACTATGACTGCAACCAGTTCCTGACCTGTATCATGCAAAATCTGGTGAGAAGCAATGGGGTTACAAATCAATACAGATACTCTCCCACGGTGGCTATTGGATCTGAATTCACAACAAGCAATGCAAACTGGAGTCAAGAGTGCAGTCTCTATAAAGGAAGCAGATTTCTGTAAATACATAAATGGTGATGGCTTCAAGGATAAGGAAGAACTCAAATTCAGATGTTCAGGCTTCTGGCACTCAACAAAACTACCTTAATATTATCCAGAATGGAATCTGCCATGTTGGCATGTCCATCAGGTAAACTCTGCATAAACAAGTCACTATAGGGGTAACAAAAGTGTTAGTCAGTATGTGAAAACCAAGGATGAAAGATACAGATCATCCCTAACAAAGCAGGTTGGTTTATTATTGACTGTTACATCCAATGCAGACACTTTAAATCCCCCCTAGACTTACAACAATTTAATATCCCTTTGTTTAAGCTAAATTATTTTATCCTTGAATGTAGGCATCATTCTTGTGATGGTAGAATCCTGCTCAGTGTACGATCATTGTCCTTGAATGTAGGCATCATTCTTGTGATGATAGAATCCTGCTCAATGTCCAATCATTGCCATGTTTGAAAACATGATCACAAAGCTCATCAATGTTCCTTTCCATCTCTCCCTAGGTGGGATGCCAAAGATTGCTCATCCCCACAAGGGAATCTACAAGGTTAAAACTGTGTCTTGGTTGGTGAAGAGACCTAAGGGTCCCGATGACATGCCTAATCCTTGCATCAGAGAAGCAGTAACTGTCATCTTATCCTTTGCCAGCCTATTAATTGTGTCTGAATGTCATCAAACAGAGATGTAGCCAGCTAACCTGATGCCATCCTCCAAATTGGCACCTCTATCCTCAACTTAAAGTTGAGGAGAAAACAAAAAACAAGGTCCCGTCCCTCATCTGGGGCTCATAATTTAAGGAACAAGCTAGCCAGTACTGTTCTTCTTTATTCAATCCATTCTCCTTGGGAAAGAAATAAAAAAAATAATAAATAAATAAAAAGCTGTGTTCCCTGATTTGGTACTCCAAAAGTAAGGGCAAGTAGAAGAAGACGAAGAAAGAAAAGCCTCTTCTGAAAGTGGCAAACTGCAGAATGTTACCAAAGGATGCTATATTTTTATGGTTACACATACAGAGCTAATGTTCTTCAGTTTAGATTGCTGCTGCAAATCCAAAAAAGTTTTTTTTTTAATTTTAAAATGAAGCAAACTGCTTGCTATAAGTGTACCTGGCAGTTTGCTACACTTTAACTTGCTCTAAGTGTACCTGGCAGTTTGTTACACTTTAACTTGCTCTAAGTGTACCTGGCAGTTTGCTACACTTTAACTTGCTATAAGTGTACCTGGCAGTTTGTTACACTTTAACTTGCTCTAAGTGTACCTGGCAGTTTGTTACACTTTAACTTGCTCTAAGTGTACCTGGCAGTTTGCTACACTTTAACTTGCTATAAGTGTACCTGGCAGTTTGTTACACTTTAACTTGCTATAAGTGTACCTGGCAGTTTGTTACACTTTAACTTGCTATAAGTGTACCTGGCAGTTTGTTACACTTTAACTTGCTATAAGTGTACCTGGCAGTTTGCTACACTTTAACTTGTTATAAGTGTGCCTGGCAGTTTGCTACACTTTAACTTGCTATAAGTGTACCTGGCAGTTTGCTACACTTTAACTTGCTATAAGTGTACCTGGCAGTTTGCTACACTTTAACTTGTTATAAGTGTACCTGGCAGTTTGCTACACTTTAACTTGCTATAAGTGTACCTGGCAGTTTGCTACACTTTAACTTGCTCTAAGTGTACCTGGCAGTTTGCTACACTTTAACTTGCTATAAGTGTACCTGGCAGTTTGCTACACTTTAACTTGCTATAAATGTACCTGGCAGTTTGCTACACTTTAACTTGCTATAAGTGTACCTGGCAGTTTGTTACACTTTAACTTGCTCTAAGTGTACCTGGCAGTTTGCTACACTTTAACTTGCTATAAGTGTACCTGGCAGTTTGCTACACTTTAAAATTAATGAAGAGATTTTTTTTTTAAATTTCACACAGGAGTGCTAAACTGTTTCTTCATTTTAGATTCCACAAATGCAATACTGGTATTAATGAGTGACGATAATGCAGTGAAGACCCGATCACACATTAATACTTTGTATCCATGAAGGTTGACCCTTTTGCCCCACCCCAGCTATGCTTCTATCTTACAATGGAGTACCCAATAAATATGACATTTCTGGGATATGTTGCAGGTTTATGGGACCTTAAAGGTACAGACTTTCTCTACAGGTGACTCCCAGTAATAGCAGTTGTAGTTGTGAATTTAGTATGTGTACTATGTGACTGAGGTAAGTTACCAGAATGTCTAGGAGATTTCTTTACTGCCTCCGCATATGTAGGAGTGGTGTTCTGGTGCTGTTTGCTGACAGTGGGTGGGATGGAGAGATTAGCCTCCAACTTAGATAAACAGGTGCATCTGTCACAGGTGGAACCAGTATGTGTGAGTAGAAGTAGATTGTGTGCAAATATGAGGCAATTGTTGCCTCCTCAGAAAAATGAGTGCTGGTAGGCTGGCTAAGAATTTGACAGCTATGATTGCATGCTGGCAGCTAGTGTTTTTTTTTTTCTTTTTTTTGAGGGGACTATTAATTGCACCCAAAACTGAAAAGGTGTAGTAATCATGACACACCAACAATGTCCAGCACCTGTTTTGAGCATCTTTTAAAGCAGTTATTTGTTTGTGTGGAAAAATAGTCAATTCTCTGTTTATTGTCTTTTCTAGTTCTATGTTTACTACTATTTGTCTCCAGCCATCTTGTAGTAGTGCAAATTAGCCAGGAACCATGTTGTTTGGTAGTTTGTTGTTGGTTGCTTAATCAACACTTGAGAGCTGTGTTTTTACATTAAGAAATTGCAAGATCATACATCTTGTGGCAGAAGGTTGGTCTCTCTGCATTGGGAAGCACTCCAGGGAGCTCAAAATGTGGTAATTTATTAGCTAGAGGGGGTAAGAGTCAGTTTTCAATCTTTTTTCTCTGCTATAAATCAGGCAAATTTGCAAGGCTCTGTGTTCACTTACAGAGAACTCTGTAAGCAATTTCTGATGCATTTCAACTGCACCCAGAGCTGTCCAAGCTAAGATACAAATATTTTCTTGGTTTATTGTACCTGTACTTGCTTTACACAGTGATCACTATTCCTACACTTATACTTGCTTTACACAGTGATCACTATTCTTACACTTATACTTGCTTTACACAGGGATCACTATTCCTACACTTGTACTTGCTTTATACAGTGATCACTATTCCTACACTTATACTTGCTTTACACAGCGATCACTATTCCTACACTTGTACTTGATTTACACAGTGATCACTATTCCTACACTTGTACTTGCTTTACACAGCGATCACTATTCCTACACTTATACTTGCTTTACACAGTGATCACTATTCCTACACTTATACTTGCTTTACACAGTGATCACTATTCCTACACTTGTACTTGCTTTATACAGTGATCACTATTCTTACACTTATACTTGCTTTACACAGTGATCACTATTCCTACACTTGTACTTGCCTTACACAGTGATCACTATTCCTACACTTATACTTGCTTTACACAGTGATCACTATTCCTACACTTGTACTTGCTTTATACAGGGATCACTATTCCTACACTTATACTTGCTTTACACAGTGATCACTATTCCTACACTTGTACTTGCTTTATACAGTGATCACTATTCTTACACTTATACTTGCTTTACACAGTGATCACTATTCCTACACTTGTACTTGCTTTATACAGGGATCACTATTCCTACACTTGTACTTGCTTTACACAGTGATCACTATTCCTACACTTGTACTTGCTTTATACAGTGATCACTATTCTTACACTTATACTTGCTTTACACAGTGATCACTATTCCTACACTTGTACTTGCTTTACACAGTGATCACTATTCCTACACTTGTACTTGCTTTATACAGGGATCACTATTCCTACACTTGTACTTGCTTTACACAGTGATCACTATTCCTACACTTATACTTGCTTTACACAGTGATCACTATTCTTACACTTATACTTGCATTACACAGGGATCACTATTCCTACACTTGTACTTGCTTTATACAGTGATCACTATTCCTACACTTATACTTGCTTTACACAGCGATCACTATTCCTACACTTGTACTTGCTTTACACAGTGATCACTATTCCTACACTTGTACTTGCTTTACACAGCGATCACTATTCCTACACTTATACTTGCTTTACACAGGGATCACTATTCCTACACTTATACTTGCTTTACACAGTGATCACTATTCCTACACTTGTACTTGCTTTATACAGTGATCACTATTCTTACACTTATACTTGCTTTACACAGTGATCACTATTCCTACACTTGTACTTGCTTTATACAGGGATCACTATTCCTACACTTGTACTTGCTTTACACAGTGATCACTATTCCTACACTTGTACTTGCTTTATACAGTGATCACTATTCTTACACTTATACTTGCTTTACACAGTGATCACTATTCCTACACTTGTACTTGCTTTACACAGTGATCACTATTCCTACACTTATACTTGCTTTACACAGTGATCACTATTCCTACACTTGTACTTGCTTTATACAGGGATCACTATTCCTACACTTGTACTTGCTTTACACAGGGATCACTATTCCTACACTTATACTTGCTTTACACACTGATCACTATTCCTACACTTATACTTGCTTTACACAGTGATCACTATTCCTACACTTATACTTGCTTTACACAGTGATCACTATTCCTACACTTGTACTTGCTTTACACAGTGATCACTATTCCTACACTTGTACTTGCTTTACACAGTGATCACTATTCCTACACTTGTACTTGCTTTATACAGTGATCACTATTCTTACACTTATACTTGCTTTACACAGTGATCACTATTCCTACACTTGTACTTGCTTTACACAGTGATCACTATTCCTACACTTGTACTTGCTTTACACAGGGATCACTATTCCTACACTTGTACTTGCTTTACACAGGGATCACTATTCCTACACTTATACTTGCTTTATACAGGGATCACTATTCCTACACTTGTACTTGCTTTACACAGGGATCACTATTCCTACACTTATACTTGCTTTACACAGTGATCACTATTCCTACACTTGTACTTGCTTTACACAGTGATCACTATTCCTACACTTGTACTTGCTTTATACAGGGATCACTATTCCTACACTTGTACTTGCTTTATACAGTGATCACTACTGTTTTGGGGCATTTTAAAACATTTATTTAATTTTGAGGCAGAAATAGTAATTTCTCTGTTTGATGAATTTTCTAGTTCTGTTTGTCTCCAAATCACCTTGCAGAAGGGTGAATTACCCAGGGATGTGGTTGTTGGTAGCTGTTTGCTGTTTAGTCTGTACATGAGAGCTGCTTTTACTGTGCTTTTACATTAAGAAATTCCAGTAACATCCATCTTGTGGCAGAATGTGTTTAACTGGACTCTCTGGGTTTTGAAGCATGCCAGGTACCTCCGTGTGTGGTTACTTATTGGCTACAGGGCATAGGAGTCAGTTTACATGCTTCCCTTGTCTGTGGTAAATCAGGCAATTCTGACCAGGATTGCTCACTAAGCAGTTAGAAGTGCCACAGGTTTAAAGGTTCATAGGAGATTACTAGGCTAATGACTCGGGCTCTTACAAGCCTAGCCAGTTTTACCCAGATTGTATCCAATTTTCTATCCCTAGAAGAAAGATAACAAGGGTCAACAAGCAGGCTTTTGACAATTTTTACAGACATCCTCTATCCATAAGGGACATGGGCACTACTCTAGGAGTGAATTTGTAATTTTCCATCCATTGGTACAGATTGCACTTGAAGATGGTCAGGAAAATGCTCTGCTTTACATGAATTGGAAGCCTACTCTAGAGGAAGGGCAATCTGTGGGACACATATCTGTCCATATCTATTCATGTTAGAGATCAGGTTTAGATCCTCGAAGCGGGTAACCCTCATTCAGTTAGTTTTGCAAATATGCAACATTTTCATCAGGGCAGGCTCAGAGACTGCCTTGTAAGTCAGGCATAAATCACCTCTCAGACATTGGTAGGAAACTGAATACAGTGATAGGACTTTAAATCTGTCAACAAATGTCATGTTGGTTATACCCTGTATTTTAGGTGAGAAACCTCTAAAGATGCTCCACTTGTTGTAGTTGCTTGGCAAGGTACATTCCAAAGGGTGCATCGTACTCAATTATTGGTCTGATGAAGGCTGAGTACAGTGGTACTATGACATTGTTAGATCTGGATACCATGCCCTTACCTATAAGCTGAGCCACATAGAAGGATTTAATCACCACCATGGACACATAGTTGTCAAAGCTCAGATTACTATCTATCTGAGTACCCAGATCTCTCACCTCTGGGTCAGCTCTTAGGGAGATGCTATAAATGCTGTAATTTGTCAGATTACTATCTATCTGAGTACCCAGATCTCTCACCTCTGGGTCAGCTCTTAGGGAGATGCTATCAATGCTGTAATTTGCAGGGATATTTTATTCCACAAAGGGCATTATTATGCATTTCTTTACATTTAGTTTGAGGCCATGGCTCTGACAATAATCATTAGTCTCTATCAGTCTTTTCTGCAGGATATCAATATCAGTTGGGGAGTCAATGATTGCCTAAAAACAAAATGGGAAACCAGGAATACTCAGCAGACCAATAACTCCAAATTCCTGTATGGTGGCAGCAAAAATGGCATCAACCATAAAATGCAAAGGTACAAAATATAACTTATTGTGACAGTAAAGGATTTGAATTTCCCTCCAGTCTGCTTCAATTGAATAGACATTTTTTGCAACTTTGCAGTTTATGGTTATAGCCTTTTTCACTGCTACCACACAGGAAATTGGAGTTATGATGCTTTGCCAGAGATGGCTTTCATCTGTTTGTCCTTCAGGCTTCTGGCAAAGTCTCTTGCCTTCCCCATAGTACCTTTTTTAGGCAACATCATGAGCACAACATTACCAACATGAAACATTTTCTAAATGAAATTTAAAGGTCATGCTGCTAAAGGTCATGCTGCTAAACACTAGAAGTCTTATCATAAAACCACTCATTGCAAGCATTCTTTGCCCTGGAGGATGCTGACATTAGTTCAGTCACTGAAACCTCATTCAAAGCTGTGTATAGCACCCTAGCCTTACCAGTTTACTCATCCTACCATACTTCCAGACCCTAAATGGAGGGCTACAAAACCAAAGGAGGTGGCGTTTCAATATATTTCAAAGACATACACACTTCCAGCCTGGTCAAACGGTATGATGTACAGGAGACACTCCAAGAGCACTTATCTATTGATAAAACACCTATTCAAATCACAGCTAGCTACAGACCCCCAACCATGACTCAGGATGCCCACTCCACCTATCTGGACTTACTTGAATCCATCAGGATTCAACCCTCTACCTTGACCCTGGGTGACTTTAACTACCCAACCATAGAGTGGAAAACCTATTCTAGTGCAAACATGAATGCCCAGAGATTCCTTGACTTCACCAATGCCATTGCATTGGATCAGCTTGTCGACACCCCTAGGAGACATTGGATCAGCTTGTCGACACCCCTAGGAAAGATGAAAATATCCTGGACCTGGTCCTAAACAACATGAGTAGCCAATGTAGCACCCCTACGGTGTCATCCTCCTTAGTAAGACCCGACCATAATGCGATCACTTTCAAAGTCACCCTCTCCCCTGACCACCCCCCCCCCTTGTTAGGCTCAAACAAAAACTTTTCCAAAGCTAACTACAATCTCCTGAGAGCAGGTATAAGCAGCTTCACAGCCATCATCCCTTCAGTTGGAACTAGCACTAATGTCCAAGCCTACACCAAAAAACTATAGGAGCACCTGCATAGCTGTATGGACTCAGCAATACCTAACAGGACCAAATCATCTTCTGCAAGGAAGAGTAAACCTGTCTGGTGGACAGCACCAATAAACAAACTCTATAATAAAAGGAAAAAATTGGTGTCCAGGACCAAGAAGCAGCAGGTGCCAATTTGGAAGCAATCTCTCCTTTGTCTGAACAAGTAAATAAGGTCATTGGTGAAATCCTCAAATGCTAACTTCGAGTCCAAATTGGCCACATTCACTAAGGACAATCAACAAGGCCTTCTTCACATATGTCTGCATTCTCAAAGGTAACACCCAAATCTGCTCTGAACTGGTTTTCAATAACACCATATACACAAATGCCATAGATATAGACAACCTGCTGGCAAACAGATTCAGTGGGTTGGGAGGGTGGCCTAATGGTTAAGGTATTTGCCTTACAAACACAAGGTGCAGGGTTTGAGTCTCACAAGGGATAATTGATATATAGGTTCATAGGTAGGTACTAGGCTATGGGGCCTATACAAGCCCAGCCAAAAAGGTGCCCTGGCTTTTGCCACCCAAGAAAATTATTTTCCTGTGCCACTGTCGAGCAGAGCCACAGAGGTGATCCCTGGGGTGAATTTCCTATTTCCCATCCAATCATCAAGATTTTTCTTGAAGAGTGTTAATGAGGAGCTTTGTTTGATATATAGGTTGGCTAGGCTTAAAATGGCTCACAAGGAAAGTTATCTTTGTACTAATCTATGAACCTATGAACTTCACTCCCCTGTCTGCCTCATAAGTAAACCAGGACATCCCCAGCACCTGCCCCCCCCTCTCATCACCAGGGAGCAGGTTTTTAATGCCCTCTCAAAGGCAAAGAATACAGTCCATGGCACCTGACAACATCCCTGGACATATCCTACATGGACTCAGGCATGAGCTCTCAGAACCATTAGGCACCCTATTCAACCAAAGCCTGAGCACTGGCTTCATCCCAGCTAAATGGAGGACAGCCACTGTCCTTCCTCTACACAAAGGTGGATTTTCCACTGACCCTGGCAATTATAGGCCCTTCAGCCTAACTAGAGAAAAGACCAAAAGACCAGTAACCCAGTAGAATCTAGAAGTATTTTATTCACTCTCTTCACTCTCTGAAGTCTTGACTGGAATACCTTCAAACGAGCCTAACTAGCCTGATCTGCAAGACCATGGAATGCATTATCATGGACCTTATAAACAAGGACATTGGCAACCTCCAAATACTTGACCCGCACACAGTTTGGTTTTGTCTAAGAGCGATCATGCCTGTTAAACTTGGTGGACTTCTTCAAAACAGTCACCAAAGCCATGGATGAGGTGCACACTGCCTACCTTGACCTGACCAAGGCCTTTGACACTATTCCCCACTTGGGCATAATAGATAAACTCTCCCAGCTAGGCATAAACCTGTATGTTACCAGAGGGTGTATATCAGATCCACGAAAGCTTAGAATGCCAAACGCTGACAACATCGAAACCAATGGACCTTGAACTCGCTACACCCCCTGTTAAATATATATATATATATATATATATATATATACCAACACTGAGATTGCACTACAGTAAGGAAAGGGCAAATATTCCAATATTCACTGCAATGCAATCTCACAAAAAGCACTTCAAGGTTCGGTGGTTTCAATGTTTTCAGTGTTTGGCATTCTAAACTTTCATAGATCTGATATACATCCAATAGCAAATGGGTAGCTAACTGGCTCACTGATAGAGCCCACTCAGTTAAAATAGGGGAAGCCACCTCTAGTAATAGACCTGTAATGAACGGTGTACCCCAAGGATCGGTCTTAGGGCCTCTACTGTTTGGGATATACTTTTCTGAGGTGCAAACCAAAACCAGTGGTCTGTGACTGACCATGTTTGCAGATGACTGCAAGTTGGGCACTGTATTAAACTCCCCTAGTGATGTGAACATCCTCTAAGAGGGGCTTATCCAAACTAATGACTGGTACCAGAAGCATGGCCTTAAACTGAAAGCCAAGAAAAGCATCATTATCCCCTTTGGGAAAAATGGCATCCCCACTAATTATCACATTAATAACAATGTATTAAGCATGCAATCAGTTGTGAGGGACTTGGGCACCTAGGTTGATGGCAACCTGAATTTTGACCACCACATTGCCTCCGTTGTACGGAAGGCTTTCTACATGGCCCACCTCATATGTAAGGGTATTTCATCCAGAAGGAAGGAGGTCATAACATCCCTATACTCCTCCCTTATCAGACCCATTATTGAGTACAATGCCCCCTTCAGCATGTACCTTGCCAAGCACATGCAGCAGCTGGAGAGACCACAGAGGTTCCTGACCAGGAAAATCCAGAGTCAAACACTTATCATATACAGATAGTCTAAAAGCCCTGTCCCTCTACTCAGTTGCATGGAGACTGCTCAGAGATGACCTGTGTCTGGCATACAAGGCCATCTCAGACCCAGCATTAATGGAGTTGCTGCATGGGTGTATATTAGAACACCGAATGCACAGGCTATCAAGCACTGAAATGTCAGCACCTAAAGGGCGAAAGCCTGAAATAGTGAATGGCCACATATGCAAATTCTTTCCTTAGAAAAGAATTCGCTACACGTTGCAAATTAAAATAAACTTCCAAACCCTAACATAGTGGGGGCTTCACCCCCACACCCCCCTGATGTGGGGGCTGTACCCCCTACACACCCTTAACTAAATATACCAACTCTGAGGGCCTCTACATTTGGGAAAGGGCAAACCCACAATAACAGTCAAGCAAACTCTTTCCCGAGGAAAGAATTTGCATATATGGCCGTTCACTATTTTAAGGTTTTGCCCTTTAGTTGTCGACGTTTAGGCGTTCGACAACCTAAACGTTCGGCCTTCTAAAATACACCTGTTGCTGCATATCCATAAGTCAAACTTCACTCGAGCAACCTGTATGCAAGGCCTCAACCTGGTCTGTGACATTAGTAGAACTTGTTGGTGGGATAGATTTGTGTCCCGAAGACCATCTGTGGAATAGACTCCCTCTCCATGTTAAGCAGAGTACCTCTGTGGCCCTCTTTAAGAGGAACCTGGACGACTGGATGGGAAACAGAAAATACACCCCTGAGATCCCACCTGTCTACCTGCTGGACAGGGGAAACAGGTGCTGACTTTGTTGGCAAAATTCTTGACTAGGCTTATAAGTACCTCTGGGCCAATAGCTTAGCATCATCCTATGAACTTATGAGTCAGTGATTGGCCCCAACTTGCAGTAATCAGCAAACGTGGTCAACCAAAGGCCATCTACATTTGCCTTGACATCTAAAAAGTATATCTTAAACAGGTTGGCACACAGCACTGAGCCCTGTGGTGCTCCACTGGTGACCAGCCTCATGCTGGATATGGATTCCTCAATTCTAATAACATGTGTCCTATCTGGGAGCCATTTGGCTCCATCTAGTGACATATATTACCCAAGTGTGGCTTTGTGTCAAATCCCTTGGCCAGGTCAAGGTAGGTGGTATGCACTGACTTACCCTCATCCATGGCCTTGGTGACCTACTCAAAGAAATCCACCAGAGTGAGAAGAAGGACATTCCCTTGATGAAGCAAAACTAGGTTGGGTCTAGTGTCTGGTGATTCCCTATGTCTTTGTTAATCAGGTCCATGAATATTCTTTCCATAGCCTTGCATATGAGGTTCATCAGACTTATGGGTTGGTAGTTTCCTGGGTATGTTGATGGTCGCCCCTTGTGCAGAGCGATGACTGTTGCTGTACTCTACTCTACCGGGACAAAGTCTGTCTTGAAACTGTGGTTAAATAGAGATCTGAGTGGGTGTGCTTGGTCATGTTTCAAGCTATTCAGTAGGCACCTGGACATTCCATCATGGCCCACTGATGCCATGTTTCTAGCTGTGGAGAGCTCAGTGATGACCTGATACTTTCTGATAACAGGCAAAGGAATGGTAGGGAGCATTTCACGGGGACTGATTGGAGGTGAGGAGGAAGATGAAATTTGAGCTGAATTTATGAGCCAGCTGGTTTGGTATTTTTTCCTGACTGAATTCAGGTAGTGCCATCTACAGCCACCTCAGCACATTGTTGAGTGTTTCCCTTAAGATTTCGGGCATAACTAAAAATGCTTTGTAGTTATCATTTGCTTGGGAGGCTATTTTAGTCTTGTATTTTTCTTCTGAAGACTTGATTAGTTCCCTGATTTGCTTGTTGACACTAATGAGGGATTTTTTTTCTATTGTGCACTCTCTCTCTCTTACTTCTAGACAGGAATTTCTTTCTTCTATTCTATAGTCTATTTATGCCATGGATTCACCAGGGTGACTTGATTTTCCAGCTAGACCTGAGTTTAGTTCAGTCAAGTACTTGTTAATGGAGCAACCTATACTTAGGCACAAAATATAGTAAACCTACTGGCCAACACATTCAGAACCAACTTTACCCCTCTCTCATCCTCAACCTTCCCTCATGAAATGCCACCAAATATGACCCCCCTCAATCAATAGAGAACAGGTCCTTAATGCCCTACCTAAGGCCAAGAACACTGCATCAATGGATGCAAATAATATTCCAGGATGCCTTCTAAATAGTAGGAAACCTAACCAATCAGTACCTATTGAATTGCCATTTACCTATAGTCTCAGAACAGGCTTTGTGCCTTGTGAATGGAGAGCAGTAACAGTGACCCATCTGCACAAAGGTGGGACATCTACAAACCTTGGAAACTACATACCCATAAGTCTCACTAGTCTTGTATGCAAAGCCATGGAAAGGGTTATCATGGAAATGACCAATAATGACATAAGAAATCTCCAGACACTGGAACCAACCCAATTTGGTTTTGTCAAGGGTAGGTCATTCCTACTCAACCAAGTGGACTTTTTTGAGAAGGACGCCAAAGCAATGGATGAGGGAAAAATAGTTCACACTGCCTATTTTGACCTGGCCAAGGCATTTAAAACAATACCTCACTTGGACATTGTTGACAAACTCAAGAGCTTAGGTATAAACCCTTATGTCACCCAGTGTATAGCCAACTGGCTCACAGACAGGACCCATGAAGAAAGAATTGGGAAGTCCACTTCTACAAAGATGCCAGTCACAAACAGAGTCTCTCAGGGATCAAGCATGGAATAACTCCTTTCTTGACATTTACTTCTCTGAAGTCAAGGGCAATGTCAATGGGCTCTGGCTGACTACATTTGGAGATGATTGTAAATTAGGAGCTCTCATTGAATCGCCCACCAACACAAATGTTCTCCAAAAAGCATTGACAGAAACAATTGGTGTCATAGCTATGGACTAAAAATAAATGCCAAGAAATGCACACACCCCTGGTAACTATCATATTGCCAACATACTCCCTAAGAGTTGAGTCAGGGACTTGTCGACACACATTGACAGCAATCTAGCCTTTGACCATCACATCTCTAAAGTAGTGAGGAAATCATTCTATGTTGCACAACCTATAAACAAAGGTATGGCATCTAGGGCCAAGGAAGTAATTGTTCCATTCTATTCGGCATTCATCAACCCTATCATTGAGTACAGTGCTCCCTTTGGTATGTACCTAACCAGACATATCCAACAACTGGAACGTCCACAGAGGTTCCTTCCTAAAAGAATACAGAATGTAAGTAACATGTCCTCTGCAAACCACCTCAATGCCCTATCTCTGAATTCTGTCTCCTACATGCTTTTGAGGGGAGATATATGCTTGGAATACAGGGCATTGTCAGACCCCACTCTGATGGACCTCCTATATATCCACGAAACAAACAGCACCATAATTACTTATTCTAAAGACTTAAACCTTGCCTGTGATATAACTAGGAACTTCTGCAGAGATAGGCACATATCCCAGAGACTACATCTTCTCTGGAACAGACTCCCCATCCATGTGAAGCAGAGTTCCTCCATAACCCAATTAAAGTGTAACTTGGACAACTGGATGGGGAACAGGAAATTCATCCATGGTTTGGCACCAATGTCTCTAATGGACACAGACAGTAAGTAAAAGGCTCCCTTCCCAGGCCCATGCTTGCACTTATCAAGGGTACCACAACTAGTCAGAGTTTTAGAATGCATGACTAGGCTTAAAAAGGTCTACAATCCTATATTGTTTTTTTATGCAGTTATATAAGTGGTTGTACAGGGCTTTTGTGTATCCTTCTGCATAGACCTCTGTGTTTTTGAGCTTAGGGGAGCTTTACAATTACCTGTGCTATCACTTAATAGATAGAAATTTGCTTTAGAAAAATTCTTTAGAGTTGCAGAGTTTGATGGGGATTCTACCATTAAATTTATTTCAAAGGAGACTGATTTATAACGTGATCTTACCAATGAGGACATTGTGCTAGGAGGGCTGCTTCCCCATGTTTGTGAGTACTATGTCATGGATAGTTGAGCCCCTAATAGGAGTACAGACCAGCCATTCTGGAGCATTTGCA
Source organism: Protopterus annectens (assembly GCF_019279795.1). Lineage (NCBI taxonomy): Eukaryota > Metazoa > Chordata > Ceratodontiformes > Protopteridae > Protopterus > Protopterus annectens. Next base: position 1,096,884,621 of record NC_056726.1, read on the forward strand.
TTGACAAAGTCCCAGAATCTCTGAGTCTGCATGTTAGTGGTTGTGCATGTTTCCCAGTTTATGGAGGAGTAGGTAAATCACCCATGAGTAGTGTGTTGGGCTGAATGGTAAGTGATGCTAGTAACTTCAGCTATGCAGAGTGCTTTTCATGGTTCATGGTTGGGGACGTGTAGCTATTGATGATATGGTGGAGGGGGTTGCCTGTGGTCAGCTGGACCTGTAGTAGCTCAAGCAAGTCCTCCTGGTGAAAAGTCTTGAGATGTGATTGATTTTATGTAAATAGAAATACCTTATCCTTTAAATTTTTACTTTGCAGAGGGTGATGTGAATGTGGGTAGGCATTGTAGCCTTGTACTGCTGGGGCGCATTCCACAGCCTTGAACCATGTCTCTGTAAGTGCACAGGCATCAGCACTGTCCAGGTGAATAAGAGCTTCTAGCTAGGGAGGGCAGTTTCTTGTTGACTCCTAGCATTTAGCAGCAGTACTTTCAGTTTGACATTAGAATAATTTGTTGCATTGGTAGATCTGTTGGTTTGGCACTGCCTAAAAAGGCACTATGGGGTGGCTAATGCCTTGGCCAGTATTCAAAAGGCTAGTGGTGACAGGTGAAGCCCATCTCTGGCAAAGCAGCATAGTCTGTTGATCATTTTGCCCCAGGCTGACAAATGCTGGATCCCCTTAGAATGACACCATTAGCTAAGCCAATTACTGAAGTCAATCATTTTCTGTTTCTATGGTGGTATCATTTTTGTTGAGGGTAGAATGCTGCTCAGTGTGAGTCTCATATCCATCTGAGACACGTATTCTCTCTTCATATAGTCAAAGAAGGTACATCACAGATAATTCACACCCACATGGACTATGACTGACTGATACTGGAACTTGTGTTTGTGACATGAGCGCCTGCATGACTTGCTGAATCGCGGTCCATGACAGGCAACTGACTCTAACCCCCAGTTAATCCAACCTGGTGAGGGGGGCATCCATGTATCTCACAATGGTGTCTCCTATGACCAAAATGTTTGAATGTGTGGTGTTTTCCCTTAGCGGCTTGCTTGTGGAGACACTATGATGTGTATTTTTATGTGTAGCCACTAGTGTTGAATTGGTTTTGTTTGCATGTGGTTTCTGATGGCAGGTTATGGGAGGACTCTGAGGTTCTGTTAAGTTACTTGTGAGTACGTCTGCATATGTGGGCTTATGTGTTGAGACCTCATTTAATGATGGAAATGATGTGTACGTGCTGACAACCTGTTTGCCATTAGATTTGTCAATATGTGAGAGTCGTGTCGCAATTTTCATAGTGTAACTGCATCTCTCACATACTGCGTTTGTTTGTTTCAGGATTAAGTGGTTGTCAATATAAATGAGATGATTGCTACATTGCATGGGGAAGCCCAAGTCCAGCAGGCTGGTCACAGAGATAGCAGGAAAGTTCCTATCCATGTTTTCAGTTTTTTTACTTTGGGTTTAACCACGGAGAAGAGAGGGAAGATTGAACTGGACTGGAATGATGGCACACGGACAACGAATGGGTGCGATACTCAGTATGAACTGCAGCTATCCAACAAGGCAATGCTGCTCTGCACCCGACTCAGATGCTCCTAGAGCAGTAGGGGACCGGGGAAGGTTACAGGGATAGTTATTCTAAGGGAATGTTAACTTGTAAGCATTTGTGTCTATACAGGGCACTGATAACTGCCGCTGTGCAGAGAACAGCTTAGCTCAAATACAAGGCTTCTATAGAATAAGAAAAGTTTTACAACAGGGAGGCCTACCGACCATTCAGGAAAACATACAAAAAACTTTCAGCCAGCAGACCCCAACACAGACAGGTTTGCTATAGCACACTTCTGCCATAAGAGTGCAGTCAGAAAACCCTCTGAATGTCAAAATGCTGGTTTTAGAGCTCAACTGCAGGAAAACTACATAATCTAGATATTAGAGTCCAATACAACTAGCAGACGCAGTGTAATTAAACCAGTTATAGTAGTAAACACCTAGACAGCATAATTTCTCTATTAAGTTAGGATTGTTTATTTATTTATTTTATTTTTATTTATTTTACATTTGTTAACCGGGCTAGTCTAGCTGGATATATGTCCATTTTCAGTAGAGGCCCGGAGGGAAAAGCTCCAGTGATGAAAAGCTGCAATAACATAAATACAGTGACATATACATATAGGATCAAGATTCTACAAATAAGGGTATACATAATAAAAGTATCAGAATACATAAAGTTGAGATAAAAACTATATACAGTGATTACATTATGGATGAAACCTGTTAAATGGTGTGGCGTTGTGTAGAATAAAGCTTTCAGGAGCTAGACTGATTCTGTATTCTTTTTTTTTTAAGAAACTTTTGTGGACATTCCAGTTATTGCTACCATATTCTAGCACTATATACCATCTTGGCCTTTAACCCAGAGACTGCCATAGGAGACCCCTTTAAAACCCAGTCCTTAATCCTTATTCCTAAACAGCCCACCCTAGTATAGGAGCAAACAACATGGATATGCAATTTCTAAAAGTCTCTGTGGCCATCTTGATAGAGTTGGGCATCCTAATGCAATATAACAATTGTCTCATGTTCTCAGACAGCTAGTTAATTAGCAAAAAAAATGACACTGTATGCAAACTTCCATGCAGGCAAAAATCTTGCATTCAAATGAGGTTCTTAGGGATACCCACATGACATCCGTCACACAAACTGCTCACCACACACACAGATTGTCTTATTCTAAGGTATTTAAAAGAAACCTTCCCAGATTGTAAAGATCTCCAAGTCTACCTAAGAGAAAGACTGCTCCTCAATAATCACTAAAATACACACCAAAAACAATAACAAACATCTCACATAAGCCTAGACCCAATGGTCTCCCAAGAACAAAGCATATAAGGTCAACATACACTTTACCTAATACTCTTAACATCGTGGACTCCATTGTACAACACACAGATATGGTGGAGGGGTTTGCCTGTGGTCAGCTGGACCTGTAGTAGCTCAAGCAAGTCATCCTGGTGACAAGTCTTGAGATGTGATTGATTTTATGTAAATAGAAATACCTTATCCTTTAAATTTTTACTTTGCAGAGGGTGATGTGAATGTGGGTAGGCATTGTAGCCTTGTACTGCTGGGGCACATTCCACAGCCTTGAACATGTCTCTGTAAGTGCACAGGCATCAGCACTGTCCAGGTGAATAAGAGCTTCTAGCTAGGGAGGGCAGTTTCTTGTTGACTCCTAGCATTTAGCAGCAGTACTTTCAGTTTGACATTAGAATAATTTGTTGCATTGGTAGATCTGTTGGTTTGGCACTGCCTAAAAAGGCACTATGGGGTGGCTAATGCCTTGGCCAGTATTCAAAAGGCTAGTGGTGACAGGTGAAGCCCATCTCTGGCAAAGCAGCATAGTCTGTTGATCATTTTGCCCCAGGCTGACAAATGCTGGATCCCCTTGGAATGACACCAGTAGCTAAGCCAATTACTGAAGTCAATCATTTTCTGTTTGTATGGTGGTATCATTCTTGTTGAGGGTAGAATGCTGCTCAGTGCGAGTCTCATATCCATCTGAGACACGTATTCTCTCTTCATATAGTCAAAGAAGGTACATCACAGATAACTCACACCCACATGGATTATGACTGACTGATACTGGAACTTGTGTTTGTGACATGAGCGCCTGCATGACGTGGTGAATCCCGGTCCATGACAGGCAACTGACTCTAACCCCCAGTTAATCCAACCTGGTGAGGGGGACATCCATGTATCTCACAATGGTGTCTCCTATGACCAAAATGTTTGAATGTGTGGTGTTTTCCCTTAGCGGCTTGCTTGTGGAGACACTATGATGTGTATTTTTATGTGTAGCAACTAGTGTTGAATTGGTTTTGTTTGCATGTGGTTTCTGATGGCAGGTTATGGGAGGACTCTGAGGTTTTGTGAAGTTACTTGTGAGTACGTCTGCATATGTGGGCTTATGTGTTGAGACCTCATTTAATGATGGAAATGATGTGTGCGTGCTGACAACCTGTTTGCCATTTGATTTGTCAATATGTGAGAGTCGTGTCACAATTTTCATAGTGTAACTACATTTCTCACATACTGCGTTTGTTTGTTTCAGGATTAAGTGGTTGTCAATATAAATGAGATAATTGCTACATTGCATGGGGAAGCTCAAGTCCAGCAGGCTGGTCACAGAGATAGCAGGAAAGTTCCTATCCATGTTTTCAGTTTTTTTACTTTGGGTTTAACCACGGAGAAGAGAGAGAAGATTGAACTGGACTGGAATAATGGCACACGGACAACGAATGGGTGTGATACTCAGTGTGAACTGCAGCTATCCAACAAGGCAATGCTGCTCTGCACCCGATTCAGATGATCCTAGAGCAGTAGGGGACCGGGGAAGGTTACAGGGATAGTTATTCTAAGGGAATGCTAACTTGTAAGTATTTGTGTCTATACAGGGCACTGATAACTGCCGCTGTGCAGAGAACAGCTTAGCTCAAATACAAGGCTTCTATATAATAAGAAAAGTTTTACAACAGGGAGGCCTACCGACCATTCAGGAAAACATACAATAAACTTTCAGCCAGCAGACCCCAACACAGATAGGTTTGCTATAGCACACTTCTGCCATAAGAGTGCAGTCAGAAAACCCTCTGAATGTCAAAATGCTGGTTTTAGAGCTCAACTGCAGGAAAACTACACAATCTAGATATTAGAGTCCAATACAACTAGCAGATGCAGTGTAATTAAACCAGTTATAGTAGTAAACACCTAGACAGCATAATTTTCCTATTAAGTTAGGATTGTTTATTTATTTATTTTATTTGTATTTATTTTACATTTGTTAACGGGGCTAGTCTACCTGGATATATGTCCATTTTCAGTAGAGGCCCGGGGGGAAAAGCTCCAGTGATGAAAAGCTGCAATAACATAAATACAGTGACATATACATATAGGATCAAGATTCTACAAATAAGGGTATACATAATAAAAGTATCAGAATACATAAAGTTGAGATAAAAACTATATACAGTGATTACATTATGGATGAAACCTGTTAAATGGTGTGGCGTTGTGTAGAATAAAGCTTTCAGGAGCTAGACTGATTCTGTATTCCTTTTTTTTTTTTAAGAAACTTTTGTGGACATTCCAGTTATTGCTACCATATTCTAGCACTATATACCATCCTGGCCTTTAACCCAGAGACTGCCATAGGAGACCCCTTTAAAACCCAGTCCTTAATCCTTATTCCTAAACAGCCCACCCTAGTATAGGAGCAAACAACATGGATATGCAATTTCTAAAAGTCTCTGTGGCCATCTTGATAGAGTTGGGCATCCTAATGCAATAGAACAATTGTCTCATGTTCTCGGACAGCCAGTTAATTAGCAAAAAAAATGACACTGTATGCAAACTTCCATGCAGGCAAAAATCTTGCATTCAAATGAGGTTTTTAGGGATACCGGCATGACATCCGTCACACAAACTGCTCACCACACACACAGATTGTCTTATTCTAAGGAATTTAAAAGAAACCTTCCCAGATTGTAAAGATCTCCAAGTCTACCTAAGAGAAAGACTGCTCCTCAATAATCACTAAAATACACACCAAAAACAACAACAAACATCTCACATAAGCCTAGACCCAATGGTCTCCCAAGAACAAAGCATATAAGGTCAACATACACTTTACCTAATACTCTTAACATCGTGGACTCCATTGTACAACACACAGATATGGTGGAGAGGTTTGCCTGTGGTCAGCTGGACCTGTAGTAGCTCAAGCAAGTCATCCTGGTGACAAGTCTTGAGATGTGATTGATTTTATGTAAATAGAAATACCTTATCCTTTAAATTTTTACTTTGCAGAGGGTGATGTGAATGTGGGTAGGCATTGTAGCCTTGTACTGCTGGGGCGCATTCCACAGCCTTGAACATGTCTCTGTAAGTGCACAGGCATCAGCACTGTCCAGGTGAATAAGAGCTTCTAGCTAGGGAGGGCAGTTTCTTGTTGACTCCTAGCATTTAGCAGCAGTACTTTCAGTTTGACATTAGAATAATTTGTTGCATTGGTAGATCTGTTGGTTTGGCACTGCCTAAAAAGGCACTATGGGGTGGCTAATGCCTTGGCCAGTATTCAAAAGGCTAGTGGTGACAGGTGAAGCCCATCTCTGGCAAAGCAGCATAGTCTGTTGATCATTTTGCCCCAGGCTGACAAAGGCTGGATCCCCTTGGAATGACACCAGTAGCTAAGCCAATTACTGAAGTCAATCATTTTCTGTTTCTATGGTGGTATCATTCTTGTTGAGGGTAGAATGCTGCTCAGTGCGAGTCTCATATCCATCTGAGACACGTATTCTCTCTTCATATAGTCAAAGAAGGTACATCACAGATAATTCACACCCACATGGACTATGACTGACTGATACTGGAACTTGTGTTTGTGACATGAGCGCCTGCATGACGTGGTGAATCCCGGTCCATGACAGGCAACTGACTCTAACCCCCACTTAATCCAACCTGGTGAGGGGGGCATCCATGTATCTCACAATGGTGTCTCCTATGACCAAAATTTTTGAATGTGTGGTGTTTTCCCTTAGCGACTTGCTTGTGGAGACACTATGATGTGTATTTTTATGTGTAACAACTAGTGTTGAATTGGTTTTGTTTGCATGTGGTTTCTGATGGCAGGTTATGGGAGGACTCTGAGGTTTTGTTAAGTGACTTGTGAGTACGTCTGCATATGTGGGCTTATGTGTTGAGACCTCATTTAATGATGGAAATGATGTGTGCGTGCTGACAACCTGTTTGCCATTTGATTTGTCAATATGTGAGAGTCGTGTCGCAATTTTCATAGTGTAACTACATTTCTCACATACTGCGTTTGTTTGTTTCAGGATTAAGTGGTTGTCAATATAAATGAGATGATTGCTACATTGCATGGGGAAGCTCAAGTCCAGCAGGCTGGTCACAGAGATAGCAGAAAGTTCCTATCCATGTTTTCAGTTTTTTTACTTTGGGTTTAACCACGGAGAAGAGAGAGAAGATTGAACTGGACTGGAATGATGGCACACGGACAACGAATGGGTGCGATACTCAGTGTGAACTGCAGCTATCCAACAAGGCAATGCTGCTCTGCACCCGATTCAGATGCTCCTAGAGCAGTAGGGGACCGGGGAAGGTTACAGGGATAGTTATTCTAAGGGAATGTTAACTTGTAAGCATTTGTGTCTATACAGGGCACTGATAACTGCCGCTGTGCAGAGAACAGCTTAGCTCAAATACAAGGCTTCTATAGAATAAGAAAAGTTTTACAACAGGGAGGCCTACCGACCATTCAGGAAAACATACAATAAACTTTCAGCCAGCAGACCCCAACACAGACAGGTTTGCTATAGCACACTTCTGCCATAAGAGTGCAGTCAGAAAACCCTGTGAATGTCAAAATGCTGGTTTTAGAGCTCAACTGCAGGAAAACTACACAATCTAGATATTAGAGTCCAATACAACTAGCAGACGCAGTGTAATTAAACCAGTTATTTATTTTATTTTTATTTTTAATTTAAAATAAATAAAAATAAAATAAAATAATGCAATATAACAATTGTCTCATGTTCTCGGACAGCCAGTTAATCAGCAAAAAAAATGACACTGTATGCAAACTTCCATGCAGGCAAAAATCTTGCATTCAAATGAGGTTCTTAGGGATACCCACATGACATCCGTCACACAAACTGCTCACCACACACACAGATTGTCTTATTCTAAGGTATTTAAAAGAAACCTTCCCAGATTGTAAAGATCTCCAAGTCTACCTAAGAGAAAGACTGCTCCTCAATACTCACTAAAATACACACCAAAAACAACAAGAAACATCTCACATAAGCCTAGACCCAATGGTCTCCCAAGAACAAAGCATATAAGGTCAACATACACTTTACCTAATACTCTTAACATCGTGGACTCCATTGTACAACACACAGATGCCCCACTCACCAAGTTAGACAAGGAGAAAGTAACCATTAGCTGCCTATTTGAAGCCAGGATTCACAAACTCACGTACAGACTCAGGTCACTGCACCCCAGGTACCAATATGATTCTATCATAATCCATGTGTTTGCAAATGACCTGAGACATACTTCACTGGACATTATGAAAAGATTTAATGAATTTCACCAAATATGTGTGACAGGTAGGTATGATCCTTGCATTGAGCAGTATTCTACCTTCACCAGCACTGATGCCAAACTATGAACATAAAATGATTGATTTTCATAAGTGACTTAGTTTCTGGTGTCATTCCAGGGATCCAGTATCTGTCAGCATAGGAGTATATGGTCAACAGACCACATTGCATTGCCAAGTACGGGCTTGCACCTGTCCCCCTAGGCTTTAGGATATTGGTTAAAACTTTATACATCCCCTTAAAGCCCTTTGTGGGCATTGTGAAAAAGACAAAGCTACCAATATGGCGAAAAGGTTTCAAACAACCATAAGCTGCTGCTGCTCAGTCCTAGAACCATAAAGAAAATCGCCAGTCCCTTCAAGCCCTCCTCACTCTGGAGAATGTAGACATCTGTGCCATGACTGAGATTTGGTTTAAAGACATCAAAAGTACTCCAGCAAAGCAAGACTACATAGCCTTTCACACATGCAGACCAGCAACAGTACAGACTGGAGCCAAAAGTGAAGGCGTCTCAATCTAAGTTTGCAACAAACATAGTCCCGGCTGGTTAAACAGGATGATACCATGGTGGCCATCCTCATGAAATTCACCATAAATAAGGTCCCTCACCATATCATGGCTAGCTAGAGGTCACCATCAATGCCTCTAGAATCTCATGACTCTTATCTAAACCTACTAGAGGCACTCACCATCCAACCTAACATCCTATTCATGGGTGACTTTAACTACCTCTCTATAGAATGGAAAGCTTACACTGCCTCATATTCACAGACAGAATGCTTCTTGGACTTTATTAACTCAAACACCCTTGAACAGATAGTGCACGCTCCAACCAGAGGATTAAACATAATGGCTCTGTTAATCACCAACATGGGAGAGGACTGCACCCCCCATGTCACATCCTCAGTACTGAGGACTGATCACAAAGCTATCTCCTTTGTAGTAAAAATTAACCCAGAAAACCCAGCTAAACCACTAACATTTAGGCATATTACATCCTATTAAGTGACAGTTTGTCAAAAAGGCTCCCCTAATCTGAAGACCATAACTGCCTATACAGAATTATTCATAGAGTCCTTATACACATGTGAATGGCTGCATAGAAGCTGATGTACCTACAAGGAGTAACCCCAAAACAAACACTAAAAACAAACCCCACTGGTGGAATTGTCATCTTAATTAATTAATTTATTTATTTACATTTGTTTACCGGGAAATTCCGACTGGACACAGGTCCTTTTTCAGCAGAAGGACGGGGAGAAAAGATCCAAAGAAAGACATGGTAGATGGTAAACACTAACAATCAAGGTATGTATACAGTAGAGGTGATCATGACATGGAAAAATACAGGAGCAAATTCAGTACAATTGAGTAGTAAGCTCTAATTACAACATTGAGAAATAAGAAGTAAAACACAGAGCTACAAATGTTCTAAACAGTAACTAGATAACAATAGTAACAGACTAAAGAATAACTAAATCCTGGAAGGATTAACAAGCAATGAGTAATCTTCAGGTCAGTTTTATAGTGATAGAGGGGATACTCTATCTAAATCTGGGAAAGTAGAGAAGGGTTGAAGGGGGAGTTATTAGTCGGGGTTTGGACAAGACAAAGTCATTGAGAATTTAGGTGAGATTTAAGTGGTCTTAAAAAGACTGCAGGAAGGAAGGGTAGTTATGGCAATGGGAAGGTTGTTCCAGAGCTTGGCTATGGCGCAGGGAAATAGTGCTTCACCTGTTGAGTTTTTGGCTTTGGTGACCTTTAGTAGATTTTTGTTGCAGGAGCGTAGTGGTCTGGAAGAGTGGTAGGGTTGGAGAATTGTATGGAGCGATGGGATACGGAGAGGGTGGTTTTAATAGTTTATGAGCAAAGGTCAGCTGAGTTTGGTGTAGGAGTTGTGCGAGTTCAAGCCAGTCAAGGTCTCGAAGGGAGACACAGTGGTGGCTGTGGTAAGAGGCACCAGTGGCAAATTTCATGATTTTACTGTAACAGGCTTCGAGTTGGTGTAGGTCTGACTGTCTAAGATTTATAAGTATGGGTGATGCGTAGAGTAGGTTGGAGATTAGTTGGGAATTGACGATAGCGAATCTTGCTGATTTGGTGAGGTATTGGAGGCTTCTATATAAGGCACCCAGTTTTTGTGAACTTTTTTATTGTTAGTGATATGTGGGTGTCAAATTTGAGATTATTGTCAATCTGTATGCCAAGTAGTTTTGTTTAAACTGTTGGTGAACTGAAGGAATTATCTTTGGCTTGAATAGTGAAGTGTGGGGTGTTTGGGGTAGATTTGGAGGATTGGAAGATGAGGAGTTTGGTTTTATTTGGATTGAGGAGATGCTGTACATTAGATAGCCAGCTTTTAACTGAAGTGAAAGATTCTTGGGTGATTTGTTGGAGTTGTGTTAGAATTGGGGCTGAGAAGATGAGGGTGGAATCATCTGCATACTGTATGAGGGAGGCATGTTTGGTGGCAGTGCACAAATTGTTGGTGAAAGGGCAGAAAAGTAGGGGGCCAAGGATGGAGCTTTGGGGAACCCCGAGAGTAACAGGGAGGTGGGTGGACAGATTGTTGTCTCAGATGACTAATTGCTGGCAGCCTTGTAGATAGCTGTGGGACCAGTTTGTAGCTGGTGTGGAGAAAGAGAGGTCAGATAGAGCAGAGAGTAATAGATTGTGTGACACAATGTCAAAGGCTTTAGATAGATCCAGAAATACAGCAGAGGAGAGGGGGCCATTGTTTTTGTGATGGAGGATAGTGTTGGTGAAGGAGAGGAGATCAGTTGTAGTACTGTGGTGTGGTCTGAAACCATGCTGGGTATTGGATAGGAGGTCTGAAACCATGCTGGGTATTGGACAGGAGGTTATTGTTAAGGGGGAATTTGGAGACCTGTGAGTTGATGCATTTTTCAAGTATCTCGGAGAGGGGGGAGAGAATGGCAATGAGGCGGTAGTTGGAGAGGTCAGTGGATGGACCACCTTTGTGGAGGGGGATGATGTGTAATATTTTCCATAGAGTGGGTACATAGGATTCAGATATGGAGTGGTTGATTAATATGGAAATAGGATAAGCTAGGACATCAGCTGCTATCCTTAGGTATTCAGCGGGCAGGTACTCAGCTGCTAATTTTGTGGGTTTTAGTTTTGTCAGGAGTCTTTTTATGTAAGAGGAGGGTATTGTGGAGAGAAAGAAGGTAGGGAGGGGTGGTTTTGGGTTGGGTGAGGAGGCGAATTAGTGTAGGGAAATTTTTTTTTTAGGGATAGAACAGATGGGTTAGAGACGGTAGCATTGACGAAAAGGCAGGAGTCAGAGCTGGATGTGGCAGAGTTAAAGATGTTAAGATTTGCACTGGGTGTGACTAGGATGGACAGGATTAGGAATCAGTATATTAGAGGGTCAGCTCAGGTTGGACAGTTTGGAGACAAAGCAAGAGAGGCGAGACTGTGTTGGTTTGGACATGTGCTGAGGAGGGATGCTGGGTATATTGGGAAAAGGATGCTAAGGATGGAGCTGCCAGGTAAGAGGAAAAGAGGAAGGCCTACGATAAGGTTTATGGATGTGGTGAGAGAGGACATGCAGGTGGTTGGTGTGACAGAGCAGGATGCAAAGGACAGGAAGAAATGGAAACAGATGATCCGCTGTGGTGACCCCTAACAGGAAAAGCCGAAAGGATGATAATGAGGGATAGAACGGATTCTGTGAAGTTTTTATTGAAGGAATCAGTAATGCTACTAGTGGAGAGAGGGGTGGTTGGTAGATGGGTGCTTACTTTTCCTGGGCAAAGTATAGAGTTAATTGTAGACCAGAATTGCTTAGGGTTATTTTGGGAGGAGTTTAGAGACATCTGATACAAAAGGGCTTTGTCTGCTTTTACTTGCTTTTTGACCTTGTTACATAGTTCAAGGAAGAGTTGCCTATCTGAGGGGTTTTAGTTGTGCACCAGCATTCCCATGTTTTATCCCTGGTTTTCATAAGGCTCCTGGTGTTCTTTGTAACCAGGGGTAGCTCTTAGGGTTATTGATGTGAATTTAGAATGAATCCTAATCAAAACAAATAGATGAAGAAATGGCAAAGAGCTGTGTCCAAAAGGTTATTGATGAAAGTCATGTTCACAACCAATGAACCTGCTGGTGGACACCGGAGATGAAAGAAAATGTCAATTTAGAGAAAGAGGTAGTCCTTGAAATACTAGAAGGGGATATCCAGATTTGAATGTTAGGTTCCTTCAAGCCAATAAGGTAATTACTGCTGCTGGCAGCATAGTAAAGACCCAGAGCTGGGGAGTTTTGTTTAGGCCACTGAAAATTAGTTTTGGATGGCCTCATGAAGGTTATGATAATCTATGCTGCAACTAAAGAAAACAATATGGGCTGAAGAAAACTCAAAAAGGCAAACAGAGTATTTACTTATAAAGCAATTGATGAGCACATTTGTCCCTCTTACCTGGAACTTCATCAAAATAACAATCAATTAAACAAATGCTTTTCTTTCTTACACCTGAAACTTCATCAGACCAATGATACACAAAAAAAAATAATTCCTCCCATCTGGAATGTAGTCAAACCATTGGGTTATAAAGTGATTGTTAAATGCTTTCATTCCTTATACCTAGAATTTCATCAACAAGTGATCTTTAATTAATAAGTGCTTTCATTACTCACACCTGACATTATTAATGCAGTCATTCTTCACACCTGGAACAAAATCACACTTATCCAAAAAGCAATGAGTACACCCTTTTGTTCCCTACACCTGGACATTCAGTGGAATAATGATTAAGTGCCTTCATACCTCACAGCGGGAATGTCATAAATGACACCCGGAACTCCACCAAAATGATGATCTGTGATACAGTTAGGTAGCGTTTTTGTTTCTTCCAAATTGAACTTCATTTCACTTTCATCAGAATAATGATCAACGGAACAATTGGTAAGTGCTTTCATTTCTCATATGTGGAACTTCATCAGGCTATTAGTCTATAAAACATTTAATAGGTTCTTTTGATCCTGTTGATCCTGTATATCCAATCCAGCTGGTGGGGTCTTTAGGCACTTGTCAGATTCAAAATGGCACTACTAACTCTCTGAAGCCTTGAGCTCCTTTAAGAATGTTCCTCCCATAATTCCCATATGGCTCTAACATTACTCATATCTGGTTGCCAGTATCAAGTATCAATGGAAACTTCTTGGTTAAGCAGGCTACTCCATTTTTTATAAAATGCATATTTTTTTCTATCCACTTTTGTAGTTTTTGGCTACTGTTGCATTTTGCAGTCTCATCAAGGCCTCTGGGGTTCTGTTTTTCCATTTTTCATTCTTTTTCCCTCTGTTTTTTCTCAGCCACCTTGTGTGGGCTTTAGACTCTGCCACATATTACTTTAACATTTCTAACATTGTGTGTTGTTGCAGATCTAGGCTTAGTTAGGGGATAATAGTTAGTGGTTATTGTACACAGTCACAGAATTTTGAAAGTGTGTTAGGTGCAGCGTTCATGTGCTCCTTTTTTAAAATATGAGATATTTACTCTCTTGTTCAGTTATGAACATGCAGGAAGAGAAGTTCTACAGGTGCTCAAAGTGCAGAGAAAATTTTGTCACAGGATACATACAGCCTTTGTGCCTTGTGCCTGGAGCCAGAGCAGTTGTCTACAGACTGTCTGATCTGTAAAGCATTTAGCCCCTGGTCCTTAATTGATAGGAATAAACTAATTTTAAAAGGTTTCTTCCCCAAGATCCTGCATCCAAAATGCCCAAAAATACAAACAAAAACAGAAATTCAAGGAAAGAGAGAAGGCAGAGGGTTCTGATACAAGGAAAACAAAATGAGACGTCTCTGGTCCTTTCTCAGATCCGAAATTACCAAGACAGAAACCATCCCTCCCTATCTCTGCAAAAACAGCTTCCTCGCCCCACAGATCTCCACAGCTGAAGGTTATCACTGTTAAATTTGATAAATCCTGCAGGCCATGAGCAAGCAAACATTCCTTGGCTAGAGTGCTTCCCAGTTTTGTGTCTAGGGCTTCCTTCTACCTTCTCCCTTAGGTCTGTCAAGACCTTCAAGGTTACAAGTGCTATGGATTGGGAGCATTTTATGACAGCCTTCTTAAAGACTAAAATTAAAACAGGTGTCATCCTATCCTACTCTGTCTCAAGGTTGGACTGAGCAGCCCATCTCACTCCCATTTTACTCCTTCCCCATCCATGTTTCAGGAGTGGTGGTTCCTGAGCCAAGGCATTATCTGGAATCTGTGCATCTACAGCTGACTGATTTATTTACCTTTTGCTTCTAGACCTGATGCTTCTGATTCAGTCAACGCTGACGCATTCAACATAATCAGAATCTTAGGCTTGAGACTTTGGGTCAGTCTTCTGCTTCAACCCACTTAGTACTATTTTCTGTGCTGGAAATTTCTGTCTTTGACTATTTGGCATCAATATGTTCCTCAGAACTGACTGGCTCATTGGCTTCAGTGATTCCCTCTTCAAGCCACAAATGTCTATATTGGGAATGGAGTCTGTGCTGGGTTGGACTTTGCTGGCACCAACTGACACTGGGTCGGTGTTCAAGGTGATAGAGAAGATGATAACTTTCTTCCAAGGACACTGACATAGACTTCAATAGTACCATCTCCTTCTCTGAATACCCATAAATCTGTGCTTCAGATCCCTAATTAAATGTCCCAAGGTCAGAGTAGAGGGGATAGCCTCCAGCAACCTATAAAAGTCCATTCAGAATCTTCTGATGACTCACATTCTCCTAACCCAATGCATTAAGAAAGAGGATATGTAAAAGGGAATTAATTTTCTACTTTTTGGACTCTCTCACGTTTGACATCAACTTGGAGGACTGAGAAGGTTCACTCCAGTCCTTTCCAGAAGGCACCACCTTTAGTGAAATAATAGAATTGATGACATAGAGGGTATACTGGCCTACTGATCAACTCCCATATGATAAGAAGATGTGTTTCAGTCTTGTACAAGCTGCTGTATGCAGACGATGTGGCAGTACAGGCAGACTCTGAGCTAGAACTTCAGCAAAGGATAAGAGAATGGAATGCAAATCTGAAGACACATGGGATGAAACTAAGCACAGGTAAGATGGTTGTAATGGCAGCAAATTGGGGAAATCAGAAGAAGCTGAGAATAGAGATAGAAGGGAAGATAGTGGAACAGGTAAACAGCTTCAAGTATCTGGAAGGGGTAATTGAGGAGAAGGGTAGTCTGAATGAAGAGGTCAAAGCTAGAACCAGAGGGGCTACAGCTAACTGGCATTGAGTATCAGGTGTAGTTTATGACAGAAGAATGCCAAAGAAGCTGAAAAGTAAGGTGTACAAGACAGTGGTGTGACCAGGACTACTGTATGGTACAGAAACCTGGGCAGTAAAGGCAGAACAGTTGAAGATTGATCTGGATGCAAACCCTTTTGTGATTAGGTGGGCCACATAGAAAGATTTTCTAACCATTTTGGCAATGTGATTATCCACTTGGGTCCCCAGATCTCTTATTATGCCTTCCATATTTAGGGGGCTACCACCTATGTGGTAGTTTGTGGGTACTTTATTTTTTCCATAGGGGATGACTCTGCACTTTTTGGCATTTAGCTTGAGGCCATGGTTTTGACACCAGGTATCTGTCTCAATGAGATCCTCTTGGAGGATGTCTGTGCAAGCCAGAGAGTCAATTATAGCCCTCAGTTTGAAGTCACCAGTGAACTTAGTTAGCCAGCATCCTCCTGTGCTTGCCTGTACCTCTGAGAAGTATATGCCGAACAGGAGGGGTCCTAGGATTGAGCCCTGGGGAACGCTACTTGTAACCAGTTTAGAGTCAGACCTAGCTCCCATAACTCTTACCATGTGGGTTCTGTCCATAAGCCAGCTGTCAACCCATCTCGTGATGTAGGGGTTTATGTTCAGGCTAGTGAGCTTGTCTATAATACCTGAATGGGGAATGGTGTCGAAGGCCTTTGCGAGGTCTAGGTAGGCTGTGTGTACCACCTTTCACTTATCTAAAGCCTTGGTAACTGTCTCAAAGAAGTCCACCAGGTTTAGGAGGCATGATCTGTCCTTAACAAAGCCAAACTGGGTAGGGTGCAATGTTTGGAGGTTCCCAATGTCTCTGTTAATGAGTGAGGGGTTAGTTCATTGTGTTGCTCATGTAGGACGCAGCCTGGGACGTCATCCGGTCCCATTGATGCCCTCTACTCATCACTCATTAGACCCATTATAAAGTACAACATCCCTTTTGTTATGTACCTCACAAGACATCTCCAACAATTGGAAAGGCCACAGAAATACCTCACAAAGAGGATTACCGGCCTCAAACAGATGCCCTACGCTGACCATCTCAAAAAACTCCCGCTTTACTCCGTCGCACATCGCCTACTCAGAGGTGATCTCTGCCTAACACACAAAGCTATGTCAAACCCAGAGCTGTTGCACATGCTCCACTTAAAGAAATCCCAATCCCTCCAAGCTACATGCTCTAGGGACCTAAACCTTGTCACCACAATAAACAGAACATGCCAGAGGGATAGATTCCTGTCCCAGAGACTTCCTGTACTCTGGAATAAACTACCTATCTATATCAAACAAAGCTCCTCATTAGCACTCGTCAAGAAAAATCTTGATGATTGGATGGGAAATAGGAAATTCACCCCGGGGATCACCTCTGTGGCTCTGCTCGACAGTGACACAGGAAAATAATCTTCTTGGGTGGCAAAGGCCAGGGTACCTTTTTGGCTGGGCTTGTATAGGCCCCAGGGCCAATAGCCTAGTACCTACCTATGAACCTATGAACCATGATGATGTGCTCCATAGCCTTGCTGGCCAAGCTAGTCAGGCTTATAGGGCGATAGTTCCCAGGGTGTGTTGTGGCTCCACCTTTGTGGAGCGGAATAACTGTTGCTGTGCACCACTCTATTGGCATGTAGACTGTGGAGAGGCTGAGTTTGAACAGTGTGTTTAGGTGAGGATTTAGTTCATCATGGAGCTCATGTAGGACACAGCCTGGGACACCATCTGGTCCCATTGATGCTGTGTTTTTGGCTTTGGAGAGGACTGTTTTAACCTGAGTATCTGTGATTTCAGGGACACTACATTCTTCTGGTATGGTTATGGGCCCTTTGGGGGTGAGAGGGGGTGAAGTTTGCACTGAACCTGTCTGCCAGGATGTTGGCGATGTCTGTTGGTTCATATGTGACCCTACAGTTAGGCATACAAACACCACACTCACCCAACTAGAAAAGAAGAGGATACTGTAAGCTGATTGTTGGGTATCAGGATATGTGATATTACAAGGGCCCTAAGGACGCTTAAGCCAGACAGATATGATTACAACCTGGTAATGGCCCGTGTGGGAATGAATGACCTCAGGCACTCCACCCAGACGGACATGAAGAGATACATGATGGAACTTTCTTTACTTGTTAGAGGCAGGACAGACATTGGCCTTGAGTAGTATCCCACGTTCACCAAGAATGATGCCCGGATACCAAAACAAGATAACTGACCAGATACCAAGACAAGGTAATTGGATTTAACAGCTGGATATGGAATTGGTATCATTCTAAGGTGGTCCAATATGTGTCAGTCTGAGATGAGATGGTAGGTAAGACTTTCTGTTTTGCTAGGGATGGCTTACACTTTATTTTCCAAAGCTTCCACATACAATCAAAAGGCTTTGCTGCTTACACAGTGCCTTTTGTAGGCAGAGTCCCCTGCTGGACATTTCTACATGACAGCATCAAACTGTGATTCAGACATCAAGGTGGTACTTCTCAATGCTCAGCGTCTTAACAGAAGGGTGTCAGAACTTGAGGCCCTCTTGCAACTCAACACATTCTTATTTGTGTAATTCCTGAGAAATGGTTTCAGTGCAATGGCAGCGCTCCCTCTAGGTCAGGGTTAAGCACCTATAATGCCTTCATACCCTTGGGTAACAGGGGTAGTGTCAGTATTTGTTAGAAATTATTTATTAGAAATGCTAATACCTCAAATCAAATTACCTTTGGTCCTAACTTAGAGCTCCAGTAAATCCAAATCACCATTATCAAATCCAAATATTACATCATTTCTAGCTAGGGATCCCCATCAGTGTCCCCCAAAAATAATGTGAAGTACCTCAACATCATTCAGGCATTAAATATCAAGTCAAATACATTCTTGCAAGAGAACATTGATTACTCAAGCACTGACCAACACACTTACACCTCTAAAAGTAGATATACTCAGCATTTTAGAGTTTATTATGAAAATGCTGGAGCAAATTGTAAAATTACCCACTAGAAGCTTTAATATCCTTAAGATGGGCTTACCAAACTTGCTCCCACATGCAGCCCACCCTGCATTTCTGCATCCCTAGTTAAATCTCACTACAAGTTGGTCATCTTTTCTATTTGTACTACCCCATCAACAAATGAAACAATCATTAGTGACTTCTCCAGTGCAAAAATACTTCAGCTTGTAAAAGACATATGCAAAATTCACCAAAATTACTTGCAAGTACACCCAACTGAGAAAGCTGTCTCATTCATGTCTGACATTTACCAGCACCTGAACAGCAGCATGGAAAAGACAGTGGGCCAGATTCACGAAGCCCCCGTGTAAGAGTTATAACTCTTACACGGAGGCTGCAGTTAAACGGTGTGATGTCAGCATGTCATGCATATGCATGAGGTGCATGAGGCATGCTGAATCACACTAGTAACTCTTACACGGTCCGTGTAAGAGAGTAGGGGGCATGTCCGTAGGCTAAGCCCTGCAAGCGGACATGCCCCCGGAAGACTAGAATGGCTGAAAGTAAACAGCCACGAGAGAAGCCATGGAAATGTGAATAAACACACTACACAACACATGCCCTGACTGACCATCAGTGTATAAAGTGAAGAGATGTTATAAAATGAAATTAAAACCTGTTTTTTTTTTAAACCCCGTAAATGTTTGCTACTGTGTGCGCCAGTGTGCGCGGGTGTGCTACTAGCGCAATCACAGTTAGCAGTCAGTGGAAAAGGATATAAGAATTAAATATGCAAAGTAAGCCAAGAAGTAATAGCTTAGCGGTAGAGTTGCCAGCCTAAAAGTAGGCAGGCAGGGTTCGAGCCCCCACAACAACCTTTTTTTTTTGTAAATAAGCACTAAAAAGCCCCCTGACAGTATTGTACAAATGTAAAAGTATTCCCTTTTGTAAAATGGAATGAAATAGAGCATATATGTTGAAGTAACACAATAATAAAACTAGTCAGAAATGTACTGATAGCTAAGCTGCTGTGAGACAGACTGCCCGTAGCTGAGTAGTGTTTAACAAGCTGCAAACTGCGTGCCCGTTGCTAAGCACCGGTTTAACAGGCTGAAACTGTTTGCAACTAGCTGTGCTTAGCTGAACATGTGTGTCCCTAGCCAATTAAGGTTTATCCCAGTGCACACCGTTTGCGCGCTGCTCCCACAAGCTAACTGCCAGTGCGCATGCGTTAGCTTCGCGCAAACGAGCGCAGACCTGGTTTTAAGTGCTTAAAAGTGCTTTTGGCATGTTTGATTGACAGGTCCTCAACTCATTTCTGTAAGGAAAATCAAAAACCAGTTGCCAGATTTGAACCCAGGATACCATGCACTAGAGTCAAAGTACTAAACCACTAAGCCATGACAGCAATACCTAGAAATGCAGAAATAGCATATATATGGGATAAAATTCAGAATGGAGCATGATAAAGCATTTTCAGTGAAGTAGATACAATTCCAAAATGGCCAATCAGAGAAATGTGCAGGAAAAGCGGCATATATAAGCCCCATAGGCGGGAATACACAGCAGAAACGATTGTAGAACAGACCTGTAGTCAGAATGAGTGGAGTAGGTGAGGGACGTTGCTTTCGAGCACAGCGTTGGGGCGTTGAGGAGTCCAGATACATGGTCTGGCTCCTTGTCCATCATCACGAGGCCCAACTCATGCAGGTCCAGGTCTCATGGGGAGCGTATAGGGCAGAGGCATGGGACCAGTTGGCTCATGATCTGACCAGTGCTACTGGCATTCCACGCACTGGTGAGCAGGTCCGTCACCACCATGCGGACCTGAAGTGACGCAAGCAAGACCAGTTGACCGAATGGATCCAGGAGGCCCGGGATATTCCCAACGCCCCACTACTGAGTAAGTTACATTTTACTTATGTATGTAAGGATTTCAACTGGCTGATACCATGGAGATGTGTAGTCCAATATTACTTCTTTCAGACACAGCTGCAGGTGTCCGCTCTGAACCGAGATGCATGCCCGTAGGCTGGTGCGGCTGCGCCACCATGCAGGTTAGTAACCCCACCCAGTACTTGTAAATAAATATTATACTGTAGCATGTATCAGAACACTGCAGTGTATTGATTAAAAGTAATATAATGTGCAAGCAAGATTTGAAAGTCTGCAGGTATGGCTGCAACAAGTTCATCAGTATGCAAGTGTAACTGGAAATATAATTGATAGAATTAAACAGTGCTGTAATACAGATGTCCCACCATTAATTAAATATAGTGTAACCTGCAGTAGTCTCAAGAGTACAGCATCAGAATCTGAGGTAGTCACATGTGAGATATATCCCCTGTTGAAATGCTGAATCATGACAGAAGTGAGGCTGTTGGAAAGTGTTTGAATCACCACCAGTCTAACATGTGAACAAAGCCTAGAAGTAGCAACCTGAACTGTGAAGTTGCAGGATGTGTGAGAGTGACAGAAAGGGTCATGTATGAATAATAGTAATAACCCCTGAATATATTAGCCCCAGTGTGTTTCTACAGAACTAAATGCATGTGGGAAGTACAACTTAATATCCCAAACTGATTTCAGTGTGTCAGAATCTGGAATGTCTAGGCCAAATTCTGTATATGGTGATCACAGTAAACAATTTGCAGATAGAATGAATGATTATCTGACAGACTAAACAGCCATAGTTGTCCCCTGCCCTTTCATCAAAGTGTAGCAGGATGATGTATCTGATCAAATTCAAAATAAGTAGGATAGTGATGTATTTGTAACAGGTCTAGCATGACAGTCAAATAAAAATTATTTTGAAACATCAGCCTCAACTTAATTGTGTACCTATTACAAATGTAAATCAATGTGTAACATATGAATGTGTCATCGCTTTCTATCTCCACCCAACCCTATAATTCCATATAACAACACCCACTAAATAATGGTATGTGAACATTTCATTAATCATGGACATTTGTCCATTTCAAAAATATATGCATGTCTGTTCGTGCATGTGCCCTGTTCATACCTGCAAATTTGATGGACTGTTGCCATTAATCAACCCTGCATGTTGTTTGACTGTGTATTTCTGTTCAAATAATGCATGTGATATTGATATGCCCCTTGTACAATGGTGTTAATATCTGGGTGTTTGTTTGATGGGAATACCAATGCATGCTGTTCCAACTAATCTGAATGGAATAAAATGCCACTAACCCAAACTAACATAACTACTCACAAACCTAGAACGCTTGGGAAGGCAGGTCCCAGTGGACCCACCTCTCCCACCTCAGCTGGCGACTGCACCTGGCACTAGTGCCCAGGCCGGACCCCCCTCCGGTGGCCCTGTGCCACCTTTGGGTGGAAGCACTGCAGGGGATGGGGCCGGTCCCCCCTCTGCAAGTGTGGCCGGAGGGTTTCGTCCACTCACCCTCCAAGGTGTCCGGTCTGTGGTGCGAAGGGAGATCCAAGACTCTGTTCTTGGGCCCCTACGCCAGCTTGAGGCTCGTGTGGCACAGCTAATGGCCCCGGCCATTGCCCCGCCTACACAGCCCTCAGCACAGCCCCGTCCTGGGCTGTGAAGGAACAGTGGCAACTGCCTATGGGTGGGGATATCAGTTCCACTGTTGCCATCTGTGGGCTCATGCATCTTGGATATCCCAACCTCCGTCCCGTCAATTGTGTAACCCCCATGTGTGTCATACACCGCCCCTGTATGCGTCTTGTCTGTCTTGTCTGTTAACCTACCCAGAAGTAATAGCTTAGCGGTAGAGTTGCCAGCCTAAGAGTAGGCAGGCAGGTTCGAAACCCCACAACAACCTTTTTTTGTAAATAAGCACTAAAAGCCCCTGACAGTATTGTACAAATGTAAAAGTATTCCCTTTTGTAAAATGGAATGAAATAGAGCATATATGTTGAAGTAACACAATAATAAAACTAGTCAGAAATGTACTGATAGCTAAGCTGCTGTGAGACAGACTACCCGTAGCTGAGTAGTGTTTAACAAGCTGCAAACTGCGTGCCCGTTGCTAAGCACCGGTTTAACAGGCTGAAACTGTTTGCAACTAGCTGTGCTTAGCTGAACATGTGTCACTAGCCAATTAAGGTTTATCCCAGCGCACACCGTTTGCGCGCTGCTCCCACAAGCTAACTGCCAGTGCGCATGCGTTAGCTTCGCGCAAATGAGCGCAGACCTGGTTTTAAGTGCTTAAAAGTGCTTTTGGCATGTTTGATTGACAGGTCCTCAACTCATTTCTGTAAGGAAAATCAAAAACCAGTTGCCAGATTTGAACCCAGGATACCATGCATGAGAGTCAAAGTACTAAACCACTAAGCCATGACAGCAATACCTAGAAATGCAGAAATAGCATATATATGGGATAAAATCCAGAATGGAGCATGATAAAGCATTTTCAGTGAAGTAGATACAATTCCAAAATGGCCAATCAGAGAAATGTGCGGGAAAAGCGGCATATATAAGCCCCATAGGCGGGAATACACAGCAGAAACAAATGTAGAACAGACCTGTAGTCAGAATGAGTGGAGTAGGTGAGGGACGTTGCTTTCGAGCACAGCGTTGGGGCGTTGAGGAGTCCAGATACATGGTCTGGCTCCTTGTCCATCATCACGAGGCCCAACTCATGCAGGTCCAGGTCTCATGGGGAGCGTATAGGGCAGAGGCATGGGACCAGTTGGCTCATGATCTGACCAGTGCTACTGGCATTCCACGCACTGGTGAGCAGGTCCATCACCACCATGCGGACCTGAAGTGACGCAAGCAAGACCAGTTGACCGAATGGATCCAGGAGGCCCGGGATATTCCCAACGCCCCACTACTGAGTAAGTTACATTTTACTTATGTATGTAAGGATTTCAACTGGCTGATACCATGGAGATGTGTAGTCCAATATTACTTCTTTCGTATTACAGCTGCAGGTGTACGCTCTACGAACCGCGAGATGCATGCCCGTGGGCTGGTGCAGCTCGCCACCATGCAGGTTAGTAACCCCACCCAGTACTTGTAAATAAATATTATACTGTAGCATGTATCAGAACACTGCAGTGTATTGATTAAAAGTAATATAATGTGCAAGCAAGATTTGAAAGTCTGCAGGTATGGCTGCAACAAGTTCATCAGTATGCAAGTGTAACTGGAAATATAATTGATAGAATTAAACAGTGCTGTAATACAGATGTCCCACCATTAATTAAATATAGTGTAACCTGCAGTAGTCTCAAGAGTACAGCATCAGAATCTGAGGTAGTCACATGTGAGATATATCCACTGTTGAAATGCTGAATCATGACAGAAGTGAGGCTGTTGGAAAGTGTTTGAATCACCACCAGTCTAACATGTGAACAAAGCCTAGAAGTAGCAACCTGAACTGTGAAGTTGCAGGATGTGTGAGAGTGACAGAAAGGGTCATGTATGAATAAATAAAGTAGTAATAACCCCTGAATATATTAGCCCCAGTGTGTTTCTACAGAACTAAATGCATGTGGGAAGTACAACTTAATATCCCAAACTGATTTCAGTGTGTCAGAATCTGGAATGTCTAGGCCAAATTCTGTATATGGTGATCACAGTAAACAATTTGCAGATAGAATGAATGATTATCTGACAGACTAAACAGCCATAGTTGTCCCCTGCCCTTTCATCAAAGTGTAGCAGGATGATGTATCTGATCAAATTCAAAATAAGTAGGATAGTGATGTATTTGTAACAGGTCTAGCATGACAGTCAAATAAAAATTATTTTGAAACATCAGCCTCAACTTAATTGTGTACCTATTACAAATGTAAATCAATGTGTAACATATGAATGTGTCATCGCTTTCTATCTCCACCCAACCCTATAATTCCATATAACAACACCCACTAAATAATGGTATGTGAACATTTCATTAATCATGGACATTTGTCCATTTCAAAAATATATGCATGTCTGTTCGTGCATGTGCCCTGTTCATACCTGCAAATTTGATGGACTGTTGCCATTAATCAACCCTGCATGTTGTTTGACTGTGTATTTCTGTTCAAATAATGCATGTGATATTGATATGCCCCTTGTTCAATGGTGTTAATATCTGGGTGTTTGTTTGATGGGAATACCAATGCATGCTGTTACAACTAATCTGAATGGAATAAAATGCCACTAACCCAAACTAACATAACTACTCACAAACCTAGAACGCTTGGGAAGGCAGGTCCCAGCGGACCCACCTCTCCCACCTCAGCTGGCGACTGCACCTGGCACTAGTGCCCAGGCGGACCCCTCCGGTGGCCCTGTGCCACCTTGGGTGGAAGCGCTGCAGGATGGGGCCGTCCCCCTCTGCAAGTGTGGCCGGAGGGTTCGGCCCACTCACCCTCCAAGGTGTCCGGTCTGTGGAGCGCAGGGAGATCCAATACTCCGTTCTTGGGCCCCAATGCCAGCTTGAGGCTCGTGTGGGACAGGTAATGGCCCCGCCATTGCCCGCCTACACAGCCCCAGCACAGCCCGTCCTGGGCTGTGAAGGAACAGTGGCAACTGCCTATGGGTGGGGATATCAGTTCCACTGTTGCCATCTGTGGGCTCATGCCTCTTGGATATCCCAACCTCCGTGCCCTTCAATTGTGTAACCCCCAGTGTGTCATACACGCCCCTGTATGCGTCTTGTCTGTCTTGTCTGTTAACCTACCCAACCTACCTCCCCAGCTATACCGACTTCCTTCACCTGACATACCACTCTCACCTGAAAAATAAAAATAAAAGGGCACTCTGTACCCACAAAAATTACGCCCCATACATAGCTGTCCATGTCGCACACATGTCTGCTTGACATTGAAACAGTTAATTACAATTGGCTCTACAAAAATATTAATGTTGTCCTGACACCTCTCTCAGGGTGAAAGGTTTCCAATGTCTCACCAAAATACATGGAAATGCACAGCTGTTGCTGCCAAAGACATGGGCATCTATGGGCCTTACCTACATCCCTCCTGCAAATTCCACGCTTGTTTCCCTACTGTCCTACCCTCTTTGTGACCCCTTTTTCACCACTTTCCTGTCACCCCTTTTTCTTTTCTTTCAAAGAAAATAGCGAATTAAGGTGTCTGAGCTCACCGCCAGTGCGCATGTGAGCTCAGCGCCAGCGCAGACCTGGTTTTAAATGCTTAAAAGTGCCTTTATGGCACTTTGATTGACAGGTCCTGTACTCAGTTTGAAAGTTTGCAAAGAAAAATAAATTCCCACTGTCAGTCTCAAACCAAGGACCTTGGTAACATTAGTCTGTATGACCTACCACTAAGCCATGCCTGCTTTACAAAAACACAGTGCTAAAATAAATATAACATGTAATAGTAGGAATCAGCATAAAGGCAATATAGGAGATGTACTATCCAAAGCATGTCAGGTAGAGTTTTAATGGCCAAATTACTGGATTCCCATACTAGTTCAGTGTCAACAGATACAGCCCTGCTACTTGTTAGCCTGTACATAATAATGTAAGGTAATGTACATATATGAAGGGACGTATATCTACACATACATATATATAAATATATATAAATACATAAGAAATATAGTTGTAGGTGTCAGTATCCATACACACTCACTACAGGAAACAGTGAACATAAATGCAGCAACCTGAATCTGCAACACAGCCTGACCCCTGTGTGACCTACTTACCCTTCTAACTGCTTAAAGGTGGCCTCAACACTTTGATTGACAGGTCCTGTACTCAGTTTGAAAGTTTGCAAAGAAAAATAAATCCCCACTGTCAGTCTCAACCCCAGGACCTTGGTAACATTAGTCTGTATGACTTACCACTAAGCCATGCTTGCCTTACAAGAACACAGTGCTAAAATAAATATAACATGTAATAGTAGGAATCAGTATAAAGGCAATATAGGAGATGTACTATCCAAAGCATGTCAGGTAGAGTTTCAATTGCCAAATTACTGGATTCCCATACTAGTTCAGTGTTAACAGATACAGCCCTGCTACCTGTTAGCTTGTACATAATAAAGTAAGGTAATGTACATAGATGAAGGTATGTATATCTACACATACATATATATATAAATATATATTAATACATATGAAATATAGTTGTAGGTGTCAGTAGCCATACACACTCACTACAGGAAACAGTGAAGATAAATGCAGCAACCAGAATCTGCAACACAGCCTGGCTCTTGTGAGACCTACTAACCCCTTTAACTGCTTAAAGGTGCCTCCAGCACTTTGATTGATAGGCCCTATACTCAAGTCAAAAGCAGAATATGAGCATACTAGTAGGCCCTACCACAAGACCATTGTAACACTAGTCTGTATGACCTACCACTAAGCCATGACTCTCATACAGGAATATAGTGCTAAATAAGTGGAACATGTAATAGTAGGAATGAAGATAAAGGCAATATAGTATGACTACTACCCAAAGCATGTCAGGCAGACTTTTATAGTCCCAATTACTGGATTCCCATACTAGTGTAGTGTTAACAGAAACAGCCCTGCTAATTGTTAGCTTGTACCCAATAATGTCAGCTAATGTACATATATGAAAGTATGTATATGTACACAGATATATATATATTTATATAGCAATACATATGACATATAGTTGTAGGTGTCAGTATGCATACACACTCACTACAGGGAACCGGCAAGAGAAATGCAGCAACCTGAATCTACAACACAGCATGAAGCATGGGAGATGTACTAACCTTCACACTCACAGAACACTGTCAACAGCATACCAGCATGGTCCACGCCCTACAATCTGAAAGGGCAACGCCTATCTCACATACCCTTTTATAGCAGTGTCCTGAAATCACAGTGAGACATGCAATCAGTACACACCTGGCTGCATGCAATTAGCAAATGCTGCCTTACAATTGGTGCAGAGGCCATCACATGGACCTATGCAGATACCTACAAAAGCATTGAGTACCCACACTACACTCATGCAATACATTCATTGCACAAAAACTACAGAGAAAGAGAGAGAGAGAGACAGAGAGAAAAACAAAACAAATATAAGGACTGCCAGCAGCAAAAGCAGCAGCAAGCAGCAAGCAGCAAGGAGCAAGGAGCAAGCAGCAACAAGCATCACTGGCACAGCTACAGCTGCCACAAACACAGGTAATGCAAAGTAGCAGGTTAATCCTGTGTATACTGTGACACCTCCAAATGTATCATAGTTCACTATCTATAGGTATGTCCATGAGATAGGTTGTGTGTACATAGTCCTGAAATATAAACATATGTAATATTGTTGTACATGTTGCCCATACCTAACACTTCCATAGCTTAGAACACAAGGCCAGTTGTGCATATGATGCAGTAGTTCCCAGGGTCAGTAGAGGTTCCTCCTCATTGGTGTGGGACCACTGTGTATGTATGGCACTGTTCAGGTACATATCCTGTAGTATGGCCAGGGATTAATATCAGTCTGTCATGTGGTGCTATGTCCTCCAGGGGTGAATGTAGCACACATCCAGGGATACCATTTCGTAACAGTGATGATATGTGTTCTGCAATGATGAGGGTGGCTCTCACCTGGACATGTGAGAGGATAGGGAGGTTACAGTCATCTGGGATAACTAATACCACATGTGTAGGAGAATGGGGGGGGGTACCTGCACCTGAACTGTCTGCAACAATGTTGCCAATATCTGTGCATTTGGTGAATGTGAAGCATCTTAACACTGCTGACCACAGATGCCTTGCCATCATGTGAATCTGCCCTGTGCTGCAGTAGCCTCCTATTATACAATATGCCTGTATCTGTAGTCCACTGGACAGGATTAATAAGTGGTGTGCAGTTGTTCTGGGTTAGATATGTGTGTGCACAGTACATGCAGTATGTGGGATGTCTGTGGTATGCATATGCAAAGGTGCTGGCGGTGTGTGTTGTGGCTTCCACTGGCCCAGTGGGCTGCATTGATAGCATCACTGTCATAACTAGTGAATAACTGTGTAATTACATGCATACTTAGCAAGGTAGTGTACTGTGCTTGTGGTGTTGTTCGGCTATGTATATCCAGGCTGAGTAATGTGTATCCACATCACAGGGTTGGATGGCAACACACATCCAGTATGTAGGGATGAACACCCAGAATGTGTCAGACGTGTCACCTGTGCAGAAGTATCCGGCCATTACCTGTGCATCCCCCACAACACACACACATACAACATATGGCAGAAGTACTATAGCAGTACACACATGTTCATAGGTTCATACTAGGATATTTGCCCTAGGGCATTGGTAAGCCTAGTAGAATGTGTTTGTCTTTCGCCACCCAATTACAAGTTATGCTGCTATGCCCTTGTCCGACGTTAGTATACTGTGCCTCTGTCTAACAGTGACATAGAAGTGATACCTGGGGTACAACTATGATCTCCATCCACTCATCCAGATTCCTATGGAAGAGAGTCAATGAGGGACTCTGCCTAACCAGTAGTGTGAGCTCATTACAGAGTGAAGGGAGCCTCTCAGTTAGGAATATGCCCCTCCAGCATGTCCATGTATGTCAGTGCTGAGGTCCAGCTCTCCTGAGCATGTGGTTGTATGGGACTCTGATTGCCTGGGACTCTGATTGCCTGAGGTGCAGCATGTTCATTACTGCTGGGTAGGACATGGCTGTATATGGCATGCACAGATTGCCTCTGAACAGGCAGTATGCCACTGAGTCCAGCTGGATTTACTTTACCTGGGCAGCATATGACATCTGTGTGAGCCATTGCATCCCCTTGATGACGTACTGTTGTCCTGTACCAGTTGCTGTAGGTGTCTGGTTAGGTACATCCCAAAAGGTGCATTGTATGCAATTATAGGCCTGATGATGAATGAGTAAAGAGGCACAATGACCTCCCCTGACATACATGTGAATCCCTCATGATTAGCTGGGCTATATAACATGTCTTTCAATCCACGTTGGCCATGTGGTTGACAAATGACAGACCGCTATCATGTTTCTTCCCCAGGTCCCCAACTACGTCTTCTGTACTCAATGGCCTAACACCTATGTTGTACTGTGCCACCAATGTGGAGGCGTGGGAATCTGCATTGAATACTGATACTCCCCCTCCCTTGTTCAAGTGTTGGGGCCGACAAGAATGGTAACAGCTATAACTTGGTAGTACTGGTGTGCTCCTGTGAAACCTGAAACAGGTTCATGTTACTGCACAGATATCGATGTCCAGAATGCTAAGTAGGGTTTTGAGTGCGTGCATCCTTAGGTGTAGACTTCCGGTGTTGAGTAGCATCACTCTTACTTCCTCATCCTTTGTGATACAAATGGATGTGGGTTTGCCTTATGAGCCTTGCCTAATACAGGCACTATGGGTGTAGCAAGAGGCTCTGCCAAATTCCAATAGGACAGGGGTGACAGGTGCAAGCTGTCCCTAGCAAAGCATACCACCCCAAGATAGCAGGCATTGGCACACCTGCGAATGACACCAGTATGTCAGTCAATTGTTGGAAGGGATCATCGTGACTTGATATTGTGGCATCGTTCTAGGTGAGGGTAGGATGCTACTCAAGGTCAGGGTCAAACTGTCTTGGGATACGTGCTCAGAGAGCTCTGTACTGTCTCATGTCATGTAGTCCAGGGAGGAATGTGTCAGGCCATTCACAGCAGCATGGACATTGACTGAGTCATACCTGTACTTGCCTTGGGGTTACCTGAGTGTTTGTGTTATGTGACAGGTCATAGTGCCTGACAGGCTGCACACCGTGACCCTCACCTCGTTAAGCCTGGTGAACGTGATGTTAGTGTGCCTGATAATAGAGGCACCTAGTACAAGTGTATGAGGTGTGTTGTTTACTGTTAATGGCTGTGAGTGTTCAGCACATTGGCTTTGTGTGATATGTGTTGCACATGTTTGTTTCCGTGGTAGTGGTTGCCTGGATGTCTGCTTAGGAGGTCTCTGCTGCATAGGCAGAGCTGTGGTCCGAGCCTACAAGTATGTTCATGTGTGATCATGTGTTAGGTCCGCTGTTGTGAGACTGGAAGTGTAGTGAGTGGTCTCCTTCGCCACCTGACTGGTTATGGCGGTATTGAGTAGACAGAGCCTAGCCTCCAGTTTGGTATATGGTTGCATCACTCACATGAGTTTGAATTTGTTGTTAGGAGGAGGGGGTTGTCTGTGTACATGCATCTGTTCTAACATTGTCTCTGGAGTACCACACTCACCAGCTGGACTGGGGAGTGAACTGACAACTGACCTCTGGACATGCTAGATACTATTGTGAATTCTGTAATAATTAATGATTGAAAACAAGGTCTAGTGGGGAGTGAGGGTGTACTGACATTACCTACAACTGCTGACTGATATAAAAGCGTCAGTGAGCAAGTGCCAGGTAACCTAAGTGCAATGTGTCACAATTAAGTAAATGCAACAATGACAAGCAGTCACTTGCTGTCATGTGTAACATGGAAATACGTACAGTAAGCAATGCAGATATCAGTAGTGAGTCACAGATGTGTTGAGAAGCTGTGTACTATGTGGAAGTAGCATACCAGTGAAATAACAAGCTAACAGATAACAAGCATATAAACAAAGGTAGATCCAGGAGGCCTGGATGTATTGTTTGCTACAGCAAACAAGGTGTAGCAATGTCAGTAAGATACAGCTCAGATATGCAGGCACTATAAACCTGAAACCAGATGTCCCCAGCTATGAATGGCAGAGTACAGCCTATTGTCACACACGAGTGCAGACCACAAACCTTGTTAATGTTAAATAACTGGCCTGAAGGCCAACTGCCCATACAAGAACTAATACACTTGTACACTGGGCCCTCAATCAGCAGTTCCCAACTTCAATGGATGAAAGATATGTGTCCTGCCACCACAGTGCTTGCCACCAACCTCCCTAATGTAAAACAACTGGTCTGAAGGCCAAGTGCTTAGTACAAATGACATAGAATTATAGCTACACTGTAATCAAGTTTTAACCAAGCAGTAATAAGTAGAAGTTAATACTCCCTGTATAGAATGTGTACCATGTATTGTTGAGATGCTATGCTGATAACCTGTTTGTGTACCTTTCCAGATTGACATGGCACCAAAAAGGAACCCTGCCTACTCTGCTGCAGAGGATAACGTGATTCACCAGAGCCTGGTGCGTGACTATGCCATCCTGTTCTCACGCACCACCCAGAATCAGCAGGAGAGGTCTGCACTGTGGCAAAACTTCATTAGCAGGATAAATGATGTTGGCATGCATGATAGGACATATGACCATGTGAGACATCACTGCAGTGATTTGATTAGAAATGTCTGCCAGCGTGCTGCAGATATCCGCAGGCAACAGGTTGCCACAGGTGGGGGGGTGGCCACACATCCCCCCCTCACCAGACAGGAGGGGCTACTGCTAAGTGTTGTGGATCCAGCCCCAGAACAACAGCAACACTCATGCTTCATTATGGAGGTTGGATCCACACAGCAGCAAGACACCGAGCATGCAGGTAAGATGCCATATTCATTTATTGTTATTACTTTTACATTTGTTGACCCAGATAGTCTAGCTGGATATAAGTCCATTTTCAGTAGAGGCCTGTGGAGAGAAGCTCCACACATAACGTAATAAAGGCAGACAGACAAGTTGTTAATACAGACAGACAACATAATAGAATAGTACACCAGCCTGTTAATTAAATCAACATACATGTAAGGAACTCAAACAGTTTAGAGTCATACACAATGTACTGTTGGTTTCAAAGCAATCCTACCTAAAGCATAACGGTTATGCAATAAGGCAAAAGCCATATACATAATAGTTAGGTCTCAGAAGGGTAGAGAAGTAGAAGGAGTATGAAAGATACAATGATATGGAAGGGGCAGGAGTCAAGAAGGGAAGTGAGGAAAAGAAGGAAGACAGTCAAGAGGAGGTGGGAGGGATGGGAGAAGTAGGTCAGAGCATAGAAGGACATCAAGGTGAAAGAAACAGGGTAGAAGCTAGTTTCTATGCAAACTGAGGGGTTAAAGGTAAAGAGAGGGTAGGGAGAGGGACGTTAGCCTGGACTCCAAGAAGAACAAAGCCAGTGGTTTTGGAAGTACAGTTTGAGTTGACGTTTGAAGAGAGGTAAGGGTGAGATTAGAGTTA
Source organism: Protopterus annectens (assembly GCF_019279795.1). Lineage (NCBI taxonomy): Eukaryota > Metazoa > Chordata > Ceratodontiformes > Protopteridae > Protopterus > Protopterus annectens. Next base: position 1,096,917,138 of record NC_056726.1, read on the forward strand.
ACTCCTGGTATGTACATATGACTGTTCTGTACACTGTTACTTCATGCACGCATAAGGTATGCATGTGGTATGTATCTGTCATCATGATATATATACAGACATGATGTGCAGCTGATGTGCATAAGGGAACTAGTGTACTACTGTACTGTATCATGTGCAAAACAAATGGCACACATGTGCCCACTGACATTACTCTCTTCACACTTCCAGGTCCCTCCCATCTAGCAATGAGGCAGGCCATACATGCTGGTGAGTCTTTTTAACATTATCTGTAAAACAATTTATAAAACTAGGAAGAGTAGTGTAACTCTGTAGTAGACATGCTGGTGACTGTGTTCACAATACCTGTAATTGACAGTTGTAGTAAATTGAGTAGTGTAACACGGTACTGATGTGTGTGTTTACTGTGGGGTGTGCATGTGTGCAAGTGTGCATGTGTGTTAGTGTCCATGAGTGCATGTGTCCATTTCTGAATGTGTGCATTAGTATTGAAGTGCATCTCTGTCAAATATGTATTGAGACTGTAATCTGTGTTCCATGTTTTCCTCCCGTAGGTTCTGGTGCTGCTCTGGTGACCTGCAGCAGGGACCTGAATCTTGTGCCCCAGGTACTGATGATGATGAAATGTCTGTAATGGTGCAGGAAGGTGTGTCTGGGTCCACCATTGGTCAGCCAATTGACATTACACAGCTTTCAACCCCGTCAATGCGCACAGTCATCCTGCCGTTACATCCTTTGTCACCATTGTCCCTAGGTGATGGACAGTCTGCAGTGGGCATAGATCAGGGTAATGTGGTACCTGTGGTACATGCATCCCCACAAGGCAGCCATAAGCAGGGGCCTCCAATGGTACCACGCAGACAGTCGCCCATGGGTTCTCGTGGGGGCATCCGTGGCCGTACTGCCTCTGGCCGACGTGCCCAAGGAGGTATGTCAACCTCCACTATGTTTCAAACTGTTATGCAGGCACAGGCACGTATGGAAAGGTACACCAGACAGGGTCTGAGGGAGCTGAGAGCATGTCACACAGCCATGACAGACGGCATGCGTGATGTTGCGAATGCTATCCGTAACTTCACAGATGTCATTGACAGATGTTGTGGGGGCATAGAACAGCTGCTCCACAACCAGATGTCCATGGGCCAGGGCGATGGTGTGCGTTTGCGATGTCGACGTGGCCGTATGCCAGCAACAGCACCAGCTGGCAGTGGCCGCGAACGACAACAGGCCCACTCGTGCATCTCAAGTGCCAGCACCAGCCCCAGCAATACCGGGTCTGTGCTGTCATCAAGACGCCCCAGGAGACCACGTGCACGTGGCTCTGGACAGTCCCAACAGGGAACTGTGTCCAGTCAACGCACCCCTGCTTCCGATGACAGTACCCAGTCTGGGTTAGTACCGGATACGGCCCGTAGCACCCCTGCCAGGCACAGGTACTGTGTCCATGCCCACAGACACTGATCTGGATGACCTGACAGGTGCAGTCTGTGGCTGTCCACAAAACCCTGTACATGGCAGCCATTATGTGGGACTGTGTGCATGCTTACACACATGCAGAAACCTAACACCTAGGGCAAACACATACACACACACACTGCACCAACAACGGTCCACCCTGTACTGCTGCCCCTCACAAACACACATACACACACATGTCAATTGGTGTTACCAGTGGCTGGCTTGGGCATACCTAACCCCCACCCTGTGCATATGATGACACTGTGCCACCTCCTGCATACTACAACATCGGTGCAGGTAAAGGTAAACACGTTGCTGATGCACAGGGTGACTACATAGATGTGTATAAGTAGTAACATGTTGGTAACTGTTCACTGTTCCAGTATAATTGTGTGTATATCCCAGCAGTCCTGCTGCAGTAACTGTATGAATGTCCTCAATTGTTATCTGCACCCATACTACTTACCAAAGTGTACCAGCTGCACACCATCACATGCTAACATTGACTATGGCAATGCATCTTGTGCTGTTATGTAGATTCAGCTACATGTATCTGTTCTGTCACACATGCATTTATACACACCCTGCTACCCACACACATGCACACGCTCACCTGCCATTCCCTTTATTTATCACCCTACATGAGTAGCTGTTGATACATGACAGGTACACATTTGAGAAGTGCACTATGTTGTTTACTACTGGCATCCCCTTCTCTACCTGTACTCACAGGGTGCAGGCAACCTCATCAGTTGAAAGATGTAATGTGCATCAGGTACTGTAGTACCCTGATTGCCACATCAAACATGTTTCCCATAGGGAAATGCACACACAGACACATCTCACATCCACACACTTGCCACATTCAGGCTTCAGAACACTATCTAGGTATATTCGGGTACATGTGCGTGTTACAGTAGCATGTAACACTATACTGAGTACTGGCAGTTAGTTGTCTGTTGTCATGTTGTCTGTATAGAATAAAGGAATTGTTTGATTATCCTACTTCGTTTTGTGGACATTACTTGAAGAAGTGTTACCTTACATGTGTTATTGGTACCACCACCTTCTGTTTTGTAGTTTTGTTTGTATAGGGTGCTATCAACATCACTGCTTGTTAAGGGTAATGACCACCCTGCAGTGCATAGCCCCATGTGGCAAAAGCCACATCCCACCCCATCATTGTGCACACACACTAACCCCACCAACAGTAAAACACATACTTTACATTTGCAAGATTCAAACCCATACCTAACCGTGTAATGACAGTAGAAACAAACACATTAGCAGAGTGTGCTATTTGCAGTAGTTGGGAAAATCGTTACTAATGCTGTACTTAGAGGGTGCTGACATCATCTGTGTGTAGGAGGAGGGATGTGCACCCTGTAGTGTGTTCTCCCAGTTGGCAAAAGGCAGTTAACCCTCCCAGCATAGTGCACACACATAAACCCCACTCATACATTCCCTTTGCAGGATTCAAACCCCTACCTAACTATGTTATGACAATAGAGACGGATGCATTAGCACAGCGCGCTATTCACATTACTGGGAGGTCTTCTTTCCCCTGATATACTTATAGGGTGCTGACATCATCAGAGTTTAGAAAGTGGAATGATCATCCTGTGGTGTATTTTCCCAGTTGCCAAAAGGAATGTTTCTTTCATATACACTTACTAACCCCCTTCACACACACTTGCCATCTGCTGGATTCAAACCCCTATCTAACTAGGTTATGACACTAGAGACGGACGCATTAGCACAGTGCGCTATTCGCATTACTGGGAGGTTTCCTTTCCCCTGATATACTTATAGGGTGCTGACATCATCAGAGTTTAGAAAGTGGAATGATCATCTTGTGGTGTATTTTCCCAGTTGCCAAAAGGGATGTTTCTTTCATACACACACACTTGCCACCTGCTGGATTTAAACCCCTACCTAACTAGATCATGACACTACAGACGGACGCATTAGCGCAGCACGCTATTCGGATTACTGAGAGATTCCTTTTCTCCGATATACTTATAGGGTGCTTACATGATCAGTGTCTAGAAAGGGGAATGAGCATCCTCTGGTGTGTTTTCACAGTTGCTAGGAGTAACATTTGGACCAAGAGTGTGAGCATGCCCAGTTCAGCCTTCCCATGGCATGTTGTGTGAAGGATGTCTCATTTATCTAAGTGTGTGAGCATGCCCAGTGTGGGCTTTACATATGTTGAACTCTGCAGCCCATCACATTTGTGGATGACTGTGACCTTCAACAAATACCTCCAGTTTATGGTTGTGTGTTCTGTGCCATGTTGTGTAGTTACTGTCCAAATGCTTTTTGTGTGAACAAAACAGGGAGTATACTGTGCCTGCAGGTTTTGCATGGGATACTTTGCACACAATTGTCAACATCCGTTCATACTGACCTAACACTGTAGCACTGTATAGTGTAGTGTTTCAGTACTTTCACTGTGGTGGTCAGTATCCTGGGCTTTAGTCCTATCACCGCTTTACATTTCCATAGTGTGCACAACAGCCTGGTTAGGGTCCAGTTGTGCACATCTGCACAAAGGCAGTGCCTCTACAGACCTTGGTAATTACTGCCCCATAAGCTTAACAAGTGTAGTCTGCAAATCTATGGAGAGGATCATAATTGAGGTCATAAACAAAGATATAGGGGACATGCAGACATTGTACCCATCCCATTTTGGCTTGGTCAGGGGCAGATCATGCCTTTTGTACTGGGTTGACATCTTCAAATTGGTCACTTAGGCCATTGTTGGGGAAAGGCAGTCCATACAGCCTACCTTGGCCTTGCAAACACTTTCAACACAATACCCCACTCAGGTATTGTGGAAAACCCTAACAACTGAAATGTAAACCCATATGTCACAAGATGGGTTGCAAACTGGCTTAAGGACGGGACCCACAGGGTTAGAGTTGCTGGCACTATGTTAGACTCCAGGCTGGTCACAGGTGGTGTCACACAGGGCTCAGTCCCTGGCCCCCATTGTTTGTCATGTACTTCCCAGAAGTACAGGCCAACATGGGAGGACTTTGGATGACAATGTTTGCAGATGACTGCACACTGGGCACCATGGTGGACAGTGCATCACACACGGATATCCTTCAGAAGGGACTCAAAGTAACTGATAGCTGGTGCCAGGGCCATGGCCTGAAGTCAAAGTGCACAACATGTGTAGACATACCCTTCAGGAAAAGCAAGGTGACCCCAAGCTACCATATAGGTGGCAATCCTCCACAGAGGAGGTTATCATGGACCTGGGGACCCAGGTTGACAGTCGCCGTTCTTCTGAGACTCACATTGCTAAAGTGGCTAGAAAGACCTTCTACATTGCCCACCTGATCAGGTTGGGATTCACATCCAGATCTAGTGGGTCATTGTTCCCCTGTACTCTTCACTTATCAGACCGGTGATCGAATCGAATGCCCTATTCTGGCTGTATCTCACCCAACATCTGCAGCAATTGCAGACACCCTGAATGTCCCCCACCTAAAGGATCAAGGAACCCCAACAGCTGTCATATGCTGCCAGATTGAAGACACTCACACTCTATTCACTCACATACCGTCTGCTTAGAGGTGACATGTGCCTGACATGCGAGGCCATGTCCAAACAGGGATTAATGGACATGCTCCACCTCAGAATCGGCAGATCCACCTGAACCACTAGTGCAGGTGACTTACACCTTAGCAGGGATGTATGTTGGACATGTTGGAGGAATGAAGTTATCACCCGGAGACTCCCTATGCTGTGTAATACAATCCTGGTCCATGTGAGGCAGAGCACCTTGCTGGCTGTGTTCAAGAGGTATCTTGACCTGTGGATGGAAGGTCATACGTTTAACCCGGGGATCGTCACGGTGTCACTGCTGGAGAGAGGCATGACACAATAATGGGCACAGTACTGTTTCCATATAAGGAGTGGTGTATGCCAATGAACTCTGTGCTAGGCTTATACCTGAATTAGGGAAGATAGCCTAGTATAAACCTATGTACCTAGGAACCTATCTGACCATGTTGCATTATGTTCAGATGTGAACTACTTACAACAGCCTCATCCAACATCAGTAGTGTATTCCACAACATGGATGTACATTGGCGAACACTACTGATGTGCCCTAGGCCATTTCTAATGCTAGTCGGAGAGTGTGTTTGTCCATCAACACATTGTAAGTGTAGTTTGCCATGACATATGTCTTGTTTAGTATACTGTGCCTCTGTCTACCTGTGACATAACATTGATACCCAGGGTAAACCTCCCATCTCCCATCCACTCATTAGGATTCCTGTTGAGGGGACTCAACGAGTGTCTCTACGGACAACCTGTACTGGTAGTTTACTCATGTGTGGGGTGGCTTCTGTGTTTTGGATAATGCAGTACAGCCTGTCCTATATATGTCAGTGCTGGGGTTCAGGTCCCTCATGTGCATAGCTCCCTGCCATTCAGATTGTACAAGGTGCAGCATGTGCATTGATTCCAGCTTGGACATGGCTTTCTACATCAGGCACAGCTTGCATCTGGGTGGACAGCATGGCAGTGTGTGGAGCTGCACTCTGTTTAATCAGACTACACATTACATGTGTTCCAGCTCTGTCATACTCCTGGTGAGGTACTGTTGTGGACTTTACAGGTGCTGGATGTGTCTGCATGAGGTACACCCTACAGGGGCTGTTGTGGTCATTTCTAATGCTGATGAAAGATAACTGCAGAACCACAATGACCTCCCCTTAGCTAGATGTCAGACAGCATGGACCATGCAATCACAAATAAAAACAGGACCCTCTACACAAAGGGAAAGTGTCCTGTCTGGTGGACCCCAGCCATAAACAAACTGTATGACAGATGAGGGTTACTAATGCAAGACAGAGCTACATCTCCAAAGGGAAGACAGCTGTGATCAGCACTAGTAGAAAGCTACATTATCTCATAAAGACATGCAAGGTCAACTTGGGGACATAAATCACCAAAGACAATGAAGGTAACCACACTGATTTCTTCAGTTATGTCAGACACCTGGTTGTGAACCCTCGGATATGCTCAGAGTTGGTACACAACAACATATATTCCAGTGACCTGACAGATATTGGCAACATTCCGGCGGACAGCTTCAGTGATTTACCCTCCCTCACCCCCAAAAGAAGATAGTTATCACTGCTGTATGTAACCTCACTGTCATCTTGGATGTCCATGTGAGAGCCACACTCAGCAAAGACAAGTACACAGCATCCATGGGACCTGCTGGTATCTCCAGTTGCATGCTATGTGAACTCCAGAAGGGGCTGGACCCGTATATACAACTGCTATTTAACCTTAGTCTTGCTACAGGATATGTACCTGAACACTGGCATGGCAACAGTGGTCCCACTCCACAAAGGAGATGCCTCCACAGACCATGGCAACTACCACCACACAAGCTTAACCAGCCTTGTCTGCAAAGATATGGGAAGAGTCATTATGGAGCTCTTACACAGACACATTACTGACCTACGGACCCTTGTTCCCACCTAGTTCAGCTTTGTACAGGGCAGATCCTGCCTTTTGCACCTAGTTGACTACTATGAAACTGTCAGTAGGGCCATCGATGAGGGCTACGCAGTCCACAGCCTACCTGCACTTGGCTAAGGCCTGTGACACAATACCACACTCAGGCATCATAGCCAAGCTCAACAGCTGACATATAACAGCATATGTCGCAGGATAGGTTGCAAAATGGCTAAGAAACAGAACCCATAAAGTCAACATTGCAGGTGCCTTGTCAGATTCGAAGCCAGTCACAGGTGGTGTCCCACAAGGATGTGTCCTGGGACCCCTCTTAATTGGTATTTACTTTTCAGATGTGAAAGCAAACATAGGGGGGTTGTGGCTGACAAAGTTTGCAGATGACTGCAACCTAGGCACCATAGTGAATACATCAGCTGGCACACACATACTACAGAATGCCATCACAAAGGCGGATAGCTGGTGCCAGACGCATGGCCTGAAACTGAATGCAACTGATGTGTATTCATCCCCTTTGGGAGGAACAAAGTACCCACAGATCAACACATAGACAGCAACCCACTGAGCACAGACAACAAATCAGACACCTGGGGACACATGTAGATAGTGACATCTCTTTTGACACCCCTGTTGCCAAAGTGGTTAGGAAGACTTTCTATCTTGCCCACCTTATCATGGAGGGTTTTCCATCAAGATCATAGGAGGTCATTGTTCCACTATCCTTCTCCCTTATCAGGCCCATGATTGAATACAAAGCCCCATATGGTATGTACCTCGCCCAGCAATTGCAACAGCTGGAGACACCCCAAAAGTACCTACCATGAAGATCAGGGTTCTTCAACACATGTCATATGCTTCCAGAATAGAGGAAATCCAGCTTTGTTCAGTGTCATACCGCATACGTACAGGTGACCTATGCCTGACATACAAGGATTTGGTGGACATGCTCCACTGCAAGCAATCCAAATCCACCAGAGCCATGAGAGCTGAGGATTTGAACCTCAGCACATACATGTATAGGACATGCTGGAGGGACAGAGTCATAACTCAGAGGCATCTCACACTCTAGCAGAGTATCCCAGTCCATGTTTGACAGAGTCCCTCACTGACTCTCTTCAGGAGACATCTGGACAACTGCATATGAGACGGAGGCACAGACTAGACAGAGGCACAGTCATGTTATTCAATTACGTAAGGGAGTCATACTGTGTCACTACTAAGTCAGAGGCACAATATTCAGAATCTATTCTGTACACTTATTACCACTATAAGGGGTGGCAATAGCCACATCACTATGGCTAGGCTTATACATGCACTAGGGCAGATAGCCTAGTAGTAGACTATGACACTATGAAACACCGGTGTATGTGTAGCTATTGTCAATCAAACAGTATGATGTGGTTTGGGGGGCTTGATATCTCCCTGTATTCCAACATTGTTTTGTCTATTCCTTCTAGCATGTCTAGAGATCAGTTGCTAGTGTCCTCTCCTGCTCAGCTGGTGAACCTGGGAATATTGAGGCAATGTTACACTTGCCTCATGTACACTGACAACCCTCTCCTTCTGCCATAAAACACACATACATGTGAGAGATGCAACTATATAGCCAAAGTGGAGGCTGAGCTCTCTCAACATAGGACTAGCAAGACCAGAGAGAAGGTGAAGGTAACCACACACACATCACAAATCCAGTCTCACATGGCACTATCACAACTTAAGATCATACACATAGACACACAGAGACACTCTCGGAGGCTCTGATCAGAATTCTACCAGAATGGCAGTGGCCACCACAGCAGACACTCACACAACTGCCTCCACAGGGCACAGCACATGCAACACATTGACCACAGAGTTGGTGTGCCAAACAGTCACAGCCCTTAAGGCCAAACACAATGCCAGACACACTTGTCATAGGTGACTCCATAGTCAGACACACTGACGTCCCGCTCACCAGATCGGGTACGGAGGAGGTCACAGTAAGCTGCCTATCGGGCACTGGAATCCACCACATAATGCAAGCACTCAGGTCACTCAACTGCAAGTACAGGTCTGACCCAGTCATTATCCATGCTGGTGTGAACGACCTGAGATGTACCTCCCTGGACTACATGGAAAGAGACATAGAGGATCCCTCTGATTATGTAGGCCAGGCAGGTATGACCCTGACCTTCAGCAGTATCCTACCTTCACCAAGTATGATGCCACATAAACAGAGACAAGATGATCAGCTGTAATATTTTGCTTAGACTATGGTGTCATTCAAAGGGGGTCCAATGTCTGTCTGCCTGGGATGACATGCTGGACAGGCCACGGTGATTTGCAAGGGACGGCTTGCACCTGTCACCCCTGGGCTTCCGGATTTCGGATGATGCTCTTGCCACCCCCATTGTGCCTTTTTTATGCAAGATTCAGATTCTACACCTACCACCCTAGAACACAGTAAAGGAAAGACACTAAGGGTACTGCTGCTCAATGCCAGAGATCTCAACCTCAAGCTGCACACACTCTATGCTCTTCTCAGTATGTAGCACATTGATGTCTGTGCTGTTCCTGAAACCTGGTTCACAGCTTCTGACAGCACCCCGGCACTATCGGGTGTTACCTCATATCATGCATTCCGGCACCAGCATCCGGACAACACCAAGAAGGATGGTGGGTGTCCGTATTCATCAAGGAAACCCTCATCTCATTGTTGGTGGCAACACACGATGCATCGGAGACCATCCAGGTGCCAGTGACCGTAGGCAAGACTGCTCTGCAGTTTGTAGCATGTTACATGCCACCCTCTCAAACTCAGGTACCTCACACAGCTATCCTGCAAACACTGAAGGGGATAAATGTATCTCCAAACACCATCCTACTGGGTGATTCCAACTATCCACATATAGACTGGGATCACTAATCATGCCACAACACTCTAACACAAAGGTTCCAAGAGTTCATACACTGAAATGCCATGGAACAACTGGTCCCAATCCCCTCAAGTGGAGGCAACATACTAGAACTCATCATCACGAACATGGGGTCACAGTGTTCAACACCAGAAGTATACCCATCATTGGTGAGATCAGATCATGGACTACTCTCAGTGGGAGTCCACATCCCACCCACACCCCAGAGGGAAAAACAAACAGTGAAGACCTTCTCAAATGCCGACTTCACATTTCTAAGGACTGGTGTGGTCTCTTTCAAGGCCCCCAAGCCAGCGGACACCATTACCCAAGCCACTGTATCACTTAGAAATGCCTTCTACCAGCACCTCCAGGACTGCATGGATCAGGCAATCCCAAACAAAACAAAGACTCTTTGTACCACAGGCAAGCATCCAGTCTGGTGGACCCTAGCCATAAACAAGCTCTACAACACAAGGAAGGAGCTACTACAAGATAGAGTGTAATCCGTAGGAGGGAAGACACCCCTGCTCATTGTGAGTAAAACACTGGGTTCCCCCATACAATCATCCGAGACAAGTTTTGAGAGTAAACCCACTCAGGACTCAAGGGACAATCATGAGGCCTTTTTTGCCTATGTTTGAAACCTGGGAGGGAACTCCCAGATATGCTCAGAATTAGTTCGGAATGATGTAGATATCACTGCACCTACAGACATTGCCAACATACTGGCTGACAGGTTCATTGCAGATTTCTCCCCCCCTCCCCCCAACTGGAGGGGTATCTACACCAGAGGATTGTAGCCCCCCAAACATCTCCAATGCTGGGGTGGGAACTGCTCTATCCAAGGCAGAAAACACTTTATCCATGGGACCAGATGGTGTCCCCAGTTGTGTGCTCCATGAACTCAATGAGTAATTACACCCCAGTTAGGGCAGCTGTTTAATCTTAGCCTCACCTCAGGATATGTGGCCAAGGAGTGGCATACGGCAATGGTGGACCCACTTCACAAAGGAGGTGCCTCCACCAACCCCGGAAACTACCATCCCATCAGCTTGACAAGCCTGTTCTGCTAAGCTATGGAGAGGATCATAATGGGAATTATAAATGAGGACATAGGGGACTTGCAGACATTGGATCCAATCCAGTTTGGCTTTGTCAAGGGCAGATCATGCCTTTTAAACTTGGTTGACTTTTTCAAAACAGTCACCCTGGCAAAGGCTTTCGACACAATACCCCACTCAGGTATCATTGAAAACATCACCAGCTTAATTGTGAACCCATACATCACAGCATGGGTTGCAAACTAGCTAAGTGATGGAACATACAGGGTCAAAGTTGCTGGTGCCATGTCACACTCCAGAGCTGTCACAAGTGGTGTCCCACAGGGCTCAGTCCTGGGCACACATTTGTTCAGCATCTACTTTTCAGAAGTACGAGCAAACACAGGAGGATTATGGCTGACAAAGTTTGAAGATGACTGCAAACTGGGAAGCATAGTTGGAAACCCATCTGACACAGACATCCTTCAGAAGGGTCTCATAGACACGGATAACTGGTGCCACAGCCATGGCCTTACATTAAACACTAAACAATGCATAGCCATACCCTTCAGGAAGAACAAGGTCACCACTACTTCCCATCTAGGTGGCAATACTCTAAGCACAGAGGAGGTTATCAGGGACCTGGGCACCCAGGTTGACAGTAACCTTTTGTTTGACACTCACATTGCCAGGGTAGTTTGGAAGGCCTTCTACATTGGCCACCTCATCATGCAGGGATTCACATCTAGATCAAGGGAGGTCATTGTTCCCCTGTACTCATCACTCATCAGACCAATGATTGCATACAATGCCCCATTCAGAATGTATCTGACCCAACACCTGCGGCAATTGGATGGGCCCACAAATTCCTCAACAGGAGGTGAAAGGGTCTCAAACATATTTCTTATGCTGCCCGACTGAAGGAATTCCAGCTGTATTCAGTCACTTACCGTCTGCTCAGAGGTGACCTGTGCCTGACATACAAGGCTATGTCCAACCCAGAATTATTGAACATGCTTCACCTCAAGACCTCTACATCCATCAGAACTACAAGGGCAGGAGACCTAAACCTCAACACAGATATTAATAGGATGTGCTGGAGGGACAGATTCATCACCCAGAGAGTCCCTATGCTGTGGAACAACATCCTGGTACATGTGAGGCTGAGCACCTCACTGGCTTTGTTCAAGTGAGATCTTGACCAATGGATGGGAGATTGCAGGTATACCCCAGGGATAACCTCAGTATCACTGCTTGACAGAGGCACAGCAAAATAATGGGCATATTATCCATCAACTTGAAGGGGTGGCAGAAGCCACAAAACTCTGGCTAGGCTTATTAATGCCCTAGGGCAGATAGCCTAGTATGAACCTATGAACATAGGCCTGGGGCAGTTCCTGCTATTAGGACAGTGGTCTGCAGCAAGCTATATAGTAGTAGTCAGTTTTAGCCATTGGTTTTTGACCATGGCTATTCCATGTTGCTTTTTGTTGTGGTACAAACATGGGTGTGTGGTTATCCATGCTATTTATTGCTAGTCACCCTCATTTTATCTTGTTCCATGTTTTTGCACATGTACATCACTGTATGACGTGTGACCTGGTAGTGTCAGGGTGCTGATGTGGGCTTTGACCCTGTTTTCTATTACAGCACTGATATCTACATTCTCTATACTGTGTGTGTTTACACTGCACACATCTTGATGTTTATACTTCTGGCATTGGGTAGCATTACATCTAGGTTCCTATCCCTTGTGGTACCCATGAGGTGGGTTTGTGTTTTTGTGGTTTATGATTCTTGAGGGTGGATGTTAGTTGGGGTCCTAAGGTGTGCATATGGTACATGATATTACATTACTTAACACATGGCATTCATGCCTCAGGTGGTGCTGCAGGGCCACCTCTGTCGGATACACATACTACACTCCCTGTACATGTTTGGAAGCAGGTTGTGTCATGTTAGGCATCCCTGTTACTGTATGAGTGAGTCAGAGCGGGTATCAGTCCCAGTGTTCCTACTGACCAAGCATATGTGCTATGTGTTGCCTCTTTGCCAAGGCCAGGGCATACTGGGCACACCTCCTTCTGCCTACTGGGACAAGGTCAGGTTGTTCCTCCTCCGAGTCACCCCTGCCTGTGGTGGCCTTGGCAATGGTGGGGGGATGTTTGGCCCAGCCCTGTGCTGGTCCTGCTGCAGCTGTTTCCGCAGGATCATATTATGTAGCATAGCACATATCATGATCATTTGGGTACATGTAGTTGGTGTGTACTGCAAGGCTCCACCAGATGTGTCCAAACACCGGAACCGTGACTTGAGCAGCCCAAACACACGCTCTATGATATTACGTGTTTGTGCGTGTGCCTCATTATGGCGTTCCTGTTCAGGTGTGTGTGCATTTCTGATGGGTGTCATCAGCCACGGCTCAAGTGCATAACCTGCATCCCCCACTAGGTGTCCGTGTGGGAAGTCCCCATTGGCAAATGATTGGTACAGCTGCGTCAGATGCCAGATATGGGAATCGTGGTAGCTCCCAGGGCAGCCAGCACACACATTCATTATTATGCCATGGGCATCACACACGACCTGGCAGTTGATGGAGGGGTATCCCTTGCGGTTAATGTAGGCTCTACCCCACTCACCGGCTGGTGCTTTGATGCGTATGTGCGTGCCGTCTATTGCACCCAGCACCTCAGGGTATCCCGCTATTTGCTGGAAGAGACGCATATTGCTGGCCACAACCTCACGGTCATTAGGGACATATATATGATCACTGACATGTGCTGACATGGCATCCAGGAACTGGTGCAGTACTCTGGAGGCTGATGCCTGTGATATCCCCATCATATCACCAGTTGGTCTCTGGAAGGTACCTGTTGCTAGTATTCTTTGGCCAACACATACCTTGGTTTCTACTGGGATGGGTTCCCCTCTGTTGGTTCTGTGTGTGAGATGTGGCCTGCACAGCTCAACAATCTGCTGCAGAAGGTCTCTGTCCACACTGTAGTGCTCTACTATCTCCAGCTCATGTAACCCATGGTAGGTGACCCTGGGCCTGTATACTCTTCTCCTTCTCCTCACTCTGGGTTGTCTGTCAGCATCTGCATTGTCACCACCCTCAGCAATTCGCCTATGCCTGATTATAATAGCTATGGCAGCCCCTAGCATTTCTGCTCTGAGTTCAGCTTTTTTTAGTTTTCAATTCTGATAGCTTAGTTTCTGGCAGTATCTCTTGTGAGAAACAGCCTGCTCTGCTCTTTGCTGTGTTTTAAGTGCTGGGTTGGGCTTCTAGTCTGCCTGTGTAATTGCCTGCTTCTAATTGTTTCCACCAATTAACTCCAGTAGTATGTTCTGGCAGTTTCCTTGTATTTTAGTTGTTTCCTGTTTCCTCTCTGTTTCCTGAGGGGAGCAATGTGCACACCAGCTTAAACACGCTCACAGTCACTTAAACGCGCGCACACATCCCTACACGGTGTTACACGTGTGCACACATCCTTACACGGTGTGAACTAAGCTGATTCATGTTAAAACACGCGCACATTGCCTTAAACATGTGCACGCCCGCGCAAACCATTGTAAACGGTCTGCAACACGCTCCCATATGTTGAGCCTGCCTTACACGCGCGCACACGCGCGCATGCACGTATTTCAAGAAACTTTGAGTGTAGGGATAGTGTATACCCTCAATTTCTTGACTTTCCTAGTGTTCTGTTGGGACACACCTCCCTCCCTGATGTCTGTCTGTCATCTGTTACCTTACATTGCCCTCCAATCTGGTACATTTATTACTATCCTTCCCCCCCATGATGTCACCTACCTCTTACTCTGTTCCTCCCCTTCTCTAACTCTTACACTACTCAGAAAGTGCTCATTACCTATGTGGCAGTGTGATTCAGTATTGTAACCCTCATTTACATAGGATTGCCTAGTAATGACTAGTTACATGTCTTACACAGAGCTTCCCCCCCTTGGCAACCACTAAACGGAGGCCATATTGTTTTTGGTCTGCAAGTCCCTCCATTGACATTCAATGTAATACATAAATCCCACAATTGTGGGCTTATAAGCTTCGGTTTTTAGTTTTAGGTAGCGCACCCGTTTGCTGGTGCGCTGCAGTTAAACCCAAAAATCCCGTGAAAAAAAAAAAGTTATAGAACTTATTTTTGCAACAGTTTTTCATGCCAATGGCCACATATTTGGCCATTGGCATGCTTAATGAAACATATGCACCCTTTATTTGGAGCTGACATAGCTCCGTTTTTAATTTTGCAGAAATGTACTCAGTTGTCAGCTGAGTACATTTCTGCAGCTAACACGTCCATTACACGGACTGGTTTCTGCTTCGTGGATCGCTCAGATACCTCATTTGCATATCTTTGAGCTGCAAATGAGGTAATGAGCATTTCCACGCCCAGTCCATGTAAGAGACGTGCTAGCTGTCTCTTACACGGAGATTTGGGCTGTTCCTGAATCAGGAGGCTTACACGGAGGCTTACACTACACTTAAACTCCATGTAAGCCTTCCTGAATCAGGCCAGTACCTATCCACCCTAAGCATAATGTCAAATTCAGGAATAAACATCCCTCGTATAACTCTCATATAAAAACCATACAATGAAAGAAAGAAAATGACAAAAATGTGCATGTGATTCCCACCCTGACAGCAAGACCAAACTGAAACATGCTAGCAAGGAACGTACGAAAACTATGACAAAATGAAACCATAATGCAAGCTTAATGTCACCACACATCCATACTGAAACATGCTAGCAAGGAACGTACGAGCACTATGACAAAATGAAACCATAATGCAAGCTAAATGTCACCACACATCCATAATGAAACATGCTAGCAAGGAACGTATGAAAACTATGACAAAACAAAACCATAATGCAAGCTTAATGTCACCACACATCCATACTGAAACATGCTAGCAAGGAATGTACGAGCACTATGACAAAATGAAACCATAAGGCAAGCTTAATGTCACCATACACCGATACTGAAACATGCTAGCAAGGAACGTACGAGCACTATGAAAAAATGAAACCATAATGCAAGCTTAATGTCACCACACATACATAGTGAAACATGCTAGCAAGGAATGAATGAGCACAATGACAAAATTAAACCATAATGCAAGCTTAATGTCACCACACATCCATACTGAAACATGCTAGCAAGGAACGTACGAACACTATGAAAAATGAAACCATAATGCAAGCTTAATGACACCACACATCCATAATTAAACATGCTAGCAAAGAACATGCGAGCGCTATGAAAAATGAAACCATAATGCATGCTTAATGTCACCACACATCCATACTGAAACATGCTAGCAAGGAACGTATGAGAACTATGACAAAATAAAACCATAATGCAAGCTTAATGTCACCACACATCCATACTGAAACATGCTAGCAAGGAACGTATGAGCACTATGACAAAATGAAACCATAAGGCAAGCTTAATGTCACCACACATCGATACTGAAACATGCTAGCAAAGAAACGTACGAGTACTATGAAAAAATGAAACCATAATGCAAGCTTAATGTGAACACACATCCATACTGAAACATGCTAGCAAGGAACGTACGAACACTATGAAAAATGAAACCATAATGCAAGCTTAATGTCACCACACATCCATACTGAAACATGCTAGCAAAGAACATACGAGCACTATGAAAAATGAAACTATAATGCATACTTAATGTCACCACACATCCATACTGAAACATGTTAGCAAGTTACATAAGAGCACTATGAAATAACGAAACCATAATGCAAACTTAATGTCACCACACATCCATACTGAAACATGCATGGAATGAACTTACGAGCACTATGAAAAAAAGTGAAACCATAATGAAAGCTTAATGTCACCACACATCCATACTGAAACATGCTAGCAAGGAACGTACGACAACTATGACAAAATAAAACCATAATGCAAGCTTAATGTCACCACACATCCATACTGAAACATGTTAGCAAGGAACTACCGAGCACTATGACAAAATAAAACCATAATGCAAGCTTAATGTCACCACACATCCATACTGAAACATGCTAGCAAGAAACGTATGAGCACTATGAAAAATGAAACCATAATGCAAGTTTAATGTCAACACACATCCATACTGAAACATGCTAGCAAGGAACGTACGAGCACTATGAAAAATGAAACCATAATACAAGCTTAATGTCACACACATCCATACTGAAACATGCTAGCAAGGAACGTACGAGCACTATGACAAAATGAAACCATAATGCAAGTTTCATGTCACCACACATCCATACTGAAACATGCTAGCAAGGAACGTACGAGCACTATGACAAAATGAAACCATAAGGCAAGCTTAATGTCACCACACATCAATACTAAAACATGCTAGCAAGGAACGTACGAGCACTATGACAAAACAAAACCATAATGCAAGCTTAATGTCACCACACATCCATACTGAAACATGCTAGCAAGGAACGTACGAGCACAATGACAAAATAAAACCATAATGCAAGCTTAATGTCACCACACATCCATACTGAAACATGCTAGCAAGGAACGTACGAGAACTATGACAAAAGAAAACCATAATGCAAGCTTAATGTCACCACACATCCATACTGAAACATGATAGCAAGGAACGTATGAGCACTATGACAAAATGAAACCATAAGGCAAGCTTAATGTCAACACACATCGATACTGAAACATGTAAGCAAGGAACGTACAAGTGCTATGACAAAATAAAACCATAATGCAAGCTTAATGTCACCACAAATCAATACTGAATCATGCTAGCAAGGAACATACGAGCACAATAACAAAATAAAACCATAATGTAAGCTTAATGTCACCACACATCCATACTGAAACATGCTAGCAAGGAATGTACGAGCACTATGAAAAAATGAAACCATAATGCAAGCTTAATGTGAACACACATCCATACTGAAACATGCTAGCAAGGAACGTACGAACACTATGAAAAATGAAACCATAATGCAAGCTTAATGTCACCACACATCCATACTGAAACATGCTAGCAAAGAACATACGAGCACTATGAAAAATGAAACAATAATGCATGCTTAATGTCACCACACATCCATACTGAAACATGCTAGCAAGTAATGTAAGAGCACTATGAAATAAAGAAACCATAATGCAAGCTTAATGTCATCACACATCCATACTGAAATATGCATGCAATGATCTTACGAGCACCATGAAAAAAAACGAAACCATAATGAAAGCTTAATGTCACCACACATCCATACTGAAACATGTTAGCAAGGAACTACCGAGCATTATGACAAAATAAAACCATAATGCAAGCTTAATGTCACCACTCATCCATACTGAAACATGCTAGCAAGGAACGTATGACAACTATGACAAAATAAAACCATAATGCAAGCTTAATGTCACCACACATCCATACTGAAATATGCATGCAATGAACTTACGAGCACCATGAAAAAAAATGAAACCATAATGAAAGCTTAATGTCACCACACATCCATACTGAAACATGTTAGCAAGGAACTACCGAGCATTATGACAAAATAAAACCATAATGCAAGCTTAATGTCACCACACATCCATACTGAAACATGCTAGCAAGGAACGTGCGACAATTATGACAAAATAAAACCATAATGCAAGCTTAATGTCACCACACATCCATACTGAAACATGTTAGCAAGTTACATAAGAGCACTATGAAATAACGAAACCATAATGCAAACTTAATGTCACCACACATCCATACTGAAACATGCATGCAATGAATTTACGAGCACTATGAAAAAAAATGAAACCATAATGAAAGCTTAATGTCACCACACATCCATACTGAAACATGCTAGCAAGGAACGTACGACAACTATGACAAAATAAAACCATAATGCAAGCTTAATGTCACCACACATCCATACTGAAAGATGTTAGCAAGGAACGTACGAGCACAATGACAAAATAAAACCATAATGCAAGCTTAATGTCACCACACATCCATACTGAAACATGCTAGCAAGGAACGTACGAGAACTATGACAAAAGAAAACCATAATGCAAGCTTAATGTCACCACACATCCATACTGAAACATGCTAGCAAGGAACGTACGAGCACTATGAAAAAATGAAACCATAATGCAAGCTTAATGTGAACACACATCCATACTGAAACATCCTAGCAAGGAACGTACGAACACTATGAAAAATGAAACCATAATGCAAGCTTAATGTCACCACACATCCATACTGAAACATGCTAGCAAAGAATATACGAGCACTATGAAAAATGAAACCATAATGCATACTTAATGTCACCACACATCCATACTGAAACATGTTAGCAAGAAACGTATGAGCACTATGAAAAAGGAAACCATAATGCAAGCTTAATGTCACCACACATCCATACTGAAACATGCTAGCAAGGAACGTACGAGCACTATGAAAAATGAAACCATAATACAAGCTTAATGTCACCACACATCCATACTGAAACATGCTAGCAAGGAACGTACGACAACTATGACAAAATAAAACCATAATGCAAGCTTAATGTCACCACACATCCATACTGAAACATGTTAGCAAGGAACTACCGAGCACTATGACAAAATAAAACCATAATGCAAGCTTAATGTCACCACACATCCATACTGAAACATGCTAGCAAGAAACGTATGAGCACTATGAAAAAGGAAACCATAATGCAAGCTTAATGTCACCACACATCCATACTGAAACATGCTAGCAAGGAACGTACGAGCACTATGAAAAATGAAACCATAATACAAGCTTAATGTCACCACACATCCATACTGAAACATGCTAGCAAGGAACGTACGAGCACTATGACAAAATGAAACCATAATGCAAGTTTCATGTCACCACACATCCATACTGAAACATGCTAGCAAGGAACGTACGAGCACTATGACAAAATGAAACCATAAGGCAAGCTTAATGTCACCACACATCAATACTAAAACATGCTAGCAAGGAACGCACGAGCACTATGACAAAACAAAACCATAATGCAAGCTTAATGTCACCACACATCCATACTGAAACATGCTAGCAAGGAACGTACGAGCACAATGACAAAATGAAACCATAATGCAAGCTTAATGTCACCACACATCCATACTGAAACATGCTAGCAAGGAACGTATGAGAACTATGACAAAAGAAAACCATAATGCAAGCTTAATGTCACCACACATCCATACTGAAACATGCTAGCAAGGAACGTACGAGCACTATGACAAAATGAAACCATAAGGCAAGCTTAATGTCAACACACATCGATACTGAAACATGTAAGCAAGGAACGTACAAGTGCTATGACAAAATAAAACCATAATGCAAGCTTAATGTCACCACAAATCAATACTGAATCATGCTAGCAAGGAACATACGAGCACAAAAACAAAATAAAACCATAATGTAAGCTTAATGTCACCACACATCCATACTGAAACATGCTAGCAAGGAATGTACGAGCACTATGAAAAAATGAAACCATAATGCAAGCTTAATGTGAACACACATCCGTACTGAAACATGCTAGCAAGGAACGTATGAACACTATGAAAAATGAAACCATAATGCAAGCTTAATGTCACCACACATCCATACTGAAACATGCTAGCAAAGAACATACGAGCACTATGAAAAATGAAACCATAATGCATGCTTAATGTCACCACACATCCATACTGAAACATGCTAGCAAGTAACGTAAGAGCACTATGAAATAAAGAAACCATAATGCAAGCTTAATGTCACCACACATCCATACTGAAATATGCATGCAATGAACTTACGAGCACCATGAAAAAAAATGAAACCATAATGAAAGCTTAATGTCACCACACATCCATACTGAAACATGTTAGCAAGGAACTACCGAGCATTATGACAAAATAAAACCATAATGCAAGCTTAAAGTCACCACACATCCATACTGAAACATGCTAGCAAGGAACGTGCGACAATTATGACAAAATAAAACCATAATGCAAGCTTAATGTCACCACACATCCATACTGAAACATGTTAGCAAGTTACATAAGAGCACTATGAAATAACGAAACCATAATGCAAACTTAATGTCACCACACATCCATACTGAAACATGCATGCAATGAACTTACGAGCACTATGAAAAAAAATGAAACCATAATGAAAGCTTAATGTCACCACACACCCATACTGAAACATGCTAGCAAGGAACGTACGACAACTATGACAAAATAAAACCATAATGCAAGCTTAATGTCACCACACATCCATACTGAAACATGTTAGCAAGGAACTACCGAGCACTATGACAAAATAAAACCATAATGCAAGCTTAATGTCACCACACATCCATACTGAAGCATGCTAGCAAGGAACATATGAGCACTATGAAAAATGAAACCATAATGTAAGCTTAATGTCACCACACATCCATACTGAAACATGCTAGCAAGGAACGTACGAGCACTATGAAAAATGAAACCATAATACAAGCTTAATGTCACCACACATTCATACTGAAACATGCTAGCAAGGAACGTACGAGCACTATGACAAAATGAAACCATAATGTAAGTTTCATGTCACCACACATCCATACTGAAACATGCTAGCAAGGAACGTACGAGCACTATGACAAAATGAAACCATAAGGCAAGCTTAATGTCACCACACATCAATACTAAAACATGCTAGCAAGGAACGTACGAGCACTATGACAAAACAAAACCATAATGCAAGCTTAATGTCACCACACATCCATACTGAAACATGCTAGCAAGGAACATACGAGCACAATGACAAAATAAAACCATAATGCAAGCTTAATGTCACCACACATCCATACTGAAACATGCTAGCAAGGAACGTACTAGAACTATGACAAAAGAAAACCATAATGCAAACTTAATGTCACCACACATCCATACTGAAACATGCTAACAAGAAACGTACAAGCACTATGACAAAATGAAACCATAAGGCAAGCTTAATGTCACCACACATCGATACTGAAACATGCTAGCAAGGAACGTACAAGTGCTATGACAAAATAAAACCACAATGCAAGCTTAATGTCACCACACATCCATACTGAATCATGCTAGCAAGGAACATACGAGCACAAAAACAAAATAAAACCATAATGTAAGCTTAATGTCACCACACATCCATACTGAAAAATGCTAGCAAGGAATGTACGAGCACTATGAAAAAATGAAACCATAATGCAAGCTTAATGTGAACACACATCCATACTGAAACATGCTAGCAAGGAACGTACGAACACTATGAAAAATGAAACCATAATGCAAGCTTAATGTCACCACACATCCATACTGAAACATGCTAGCAAAGAACATACGAGCACTATGAAAAATGAAACCATAATGCATGCTTAATGTCACCACACATCCATACTGAAACATGCTAGCAAGTAACGTAAGAGCACTATGAAATAAAGAAACCATAATGCAAGCTTAATGTCACCACACATCCATACTGAAATATGCATGCAATGAACTTACGAGCACCATGAAAAAAAATGAAACCATAATGAAAGCTTAATGTCACCACACATCCATACTGAAACATGTTAGCAAGGAACTACCGAGCATTATGACAAAATAAAACCATAATGCAAGCTTAAAGTCACCACACATCCATACTGAAACATGCTAGCAAGGAACGTGCGACAATTATGACAAAATAAAACCATAATGCAAGCTTAATGTCACCACACATCCATACTGAAACATGTTAGCAAGTTACATAAGAGCACTATGAAATAACGAAACCATAATGCAAACTTAATGTCACCACACATCCATACTGAAACATGCATGCAATGAACTTACGAGCACTATGAAAAAAAATGAAACCATAATGAAAGCTTAATGTCACCACACACCCATACTGAAACATGCTAGCAAGGAACGTACGACAACTATGACAAAATAAAACCATAATGCAAGCTTAATGTCACCACACATCCATACTGAAACATGTTAGCAAGGAACTACCGAGCACTATGACAAAATAAAACCATAATGCAAGCTTAATGTCACCACACATCCATACTGAAGCATGCTAGCAAGGAACATATGAGCACTATGAAAAATGAAACCATAATGTAAGCTTAATGTCACCACACATCCATACTGAAACATGCTAGCAAGGAACGTACGAGCACTATGACAAAATGAAACCATAATGTAAGTTTAATGTCACCACACATCCATACTGAAACATGCTAGCAAGGAATGTACGTGCACTATGACAAAATGAAACCATAATGCAAGCTTAATGTCACCACACATTCATACTGAAGCATGCTAGCAAGGAACGTACGAGCACTATGACAAAACAAAACCATAATGCAAGCTTAATGTCACCACACATCCATACTGAAACATGCTAGCAAGGAAGATACGAGCACAATGACAAAATAAAACCATAATGCAAGCTTAATGTCACCACACATCCATACTGAAACATGCTAGCAAGGAACGTACTAGAACTATGACAAAAGAAAACCATAATGCAAACTTAATGTCACCACACATCCATACTGAAACATGCTAACAAGAAACGCATAAGCACTATGACAAAATGAAACCATAAGGCAAGCTTAATGTCACCACACATCGATACTGAAACATGCTAGCAAGGAACGTAAAAGTGCTATGACAAAATAAAACCACAATGCAAGCTTAATGTCACCACACATCCATACTGAATCATGCTAGCAAGGAACATATGAGCACAATAACAAAATAAAACCATAATGTAAGCTTAATGTCACCACACATCCATAATGAAACATGCTAGCAAGGAATGTACGAGCACTATGAAAAATTGAAACCATAATGCAAGCTTAATGTGAACACACATCCATAGTGAAACATGCTAGCAAGGAACGTACGAACACTATGAAAAATCAAACCATAATGCAAGCTTAATGTCACCACACATCCATACTGAAACATGCTAGCAAAGAACATACGAGCACTATGAAAAATGAAACCGTAATGCATGCTTAATCTCACCACACATCCATACTGAAACATGCTAGCAAGTAACGTAAGAGCACTTTGAAATAAAGAAATCATAATGCAAGCTTAATGTCACCACACATCCATCCTGAAACATGCATGCAATTAACTTACGAGCACCATGAAAAATAATGAAACCATAATGAAAGCTTAATGTCACCACACATCCATACTGAAACATGTTAGCAAGGAACTACCGAGCATTATGACAAAATAAAACCATTATGCAAGCTTAATGTCACCACACATCCATACTGAAGCATGCTAGCAAGGAATGTACGTGCACTATGAAAAATGAAACCATAATACAAGCTTAATGTCACCACACATCCATACTGAAACATGCTAGCAAGGAACGTACGAGCACAATGACAAAATGAAACCATAATGCAAGCTTAATGTCACCACACATCCATACTGAAACATTCTAGCAAGGAACGTACGAGCACTATGACAAAACAAAACCATAATGCAAGCTTAATGTCACCACACATCCATACTGAAACATGCTAGCAAGGAACGTACGAGCACAATGACAAAATGAAACCATAATGCAAGCTTAATGTCACCACACATCCATACTGAAACATGCTAGCAAGGAACGTACGAGAACTATGACAAAAGAAAACCATAATGCAAGCTTAATGTCACCACACATCCATACTGAAACATGCTAGCAAGGAACGAGCACTATGACAAATGAAACCATAAGGCAAGCTTTGGCAAAATAAAACCATAATGCAAGCTTAATGTCACCACACATCCATACTGAATCATGCTAGCAAGGAACATATGAGCACAATAACAAAATAAAACCATAATGTAAACTTAATGTCACCACACATCCATACTGAAACATGCTTGCAAGGAATGTACGAGCACTATGAAAAAATGAAACCATAATGCAAGCTTAATGTGAAGACACATCCATACTGAAACATGCTAGCAAGGAACGTACGAGCACTATAAAAAATGAAACCATAATGCAAGCTTAATGTCACCACACATCCATACTGAAACATGCTAGCAAAGAACATACGAGCACTATGAAAAATGAAACCATAATGCATGCTTAATGTCACCACACATCCATACTGAAACATGCTAGCAAGTAACGTAAGAGCACTATGAAATATAGAAACCATAATGCAAGCTTAATGTCACCACACATCCATACTGAAATATGCATGCAATGAACTTACGAGCACCATGAAAAAAAATGAAACCATAATGAAAGCTTAATGTCACCACACATCCATACTGAAACATGTTAGCAAGGAACTACCGAGCATTATGACAAAATAAAACCATAATGCAAGCTTAATGTCACCACACATCCATACTGAAACATGCTAGCAAGGAACGTACGACAACTAAGACAAAATAAAACCATAATGCAAGCTTAATGTCACCACACATCCATACTGAAACATGCATGCAATGAACTTACGAGCACTATGAAAAAAAATGAAACCATAATGAAAGCTTAATGTCACCACACATCCATACTGAAACATGCTAGCAAGGAACGTACGACAACTATGACAAAATAAAACCATAATGCAAGCTTAATGTCACCACACATCCATGCTGAAACATGTTAGCAAGGAACTACAGAGCACTATGACAAAATAAAACCATAATGCAAGCTTAATGTCACCACACATCCATACTGAAGCATGCTAGCAAGGAACGTATGAGCACTATGAAAAATGAAACCATAATGCAAGCTTAATGTCACCACAAATCCATACTGAATCATGCTAGCAAGGAACGTACGAGCACTATGAAAAATGAAACCATAATACAAGCTTAATGTCACCACACATCCATACTGAAACATGCTAGCAAGGAACGTACTAGCACTATGACAAAATGAAACCATAATGCAAGTTTCATGTCACCACACATCCATACTGAAACATGCTAGCAAGGAACGTACGAGCACCATGAAAAATGAAACCATAATACAAGCTTAATGTCACCACACATCAATACTAAAACATGCTAGCAAGGAACGTACGAGCACTAAGACAAAACAAAACCATAATGCAAGCTTAATGTCACCACACATCCATACTGAAACATGCTAGCAAGGAACGTACGAGCACAATGACAAAATAAAACCATAATGCAAGCTTAATGTCACCACACATCCATACTGAAACATGCTAGCAAGGAACGTACGAGAACTATGACAAAAGAAAACCATAATGCAAGCTTAATGTCACCACACATCCATACTGAAACATGCTAGCAAGGAACGTACGAGCACTATGACAAAATGAAACCATAAGGCAAGCTTAATGTCACCACACATCCATACTGAATCATGCTAGCAAGGAACATACGAGCACAATAACAAAATAAAACCATAATGTAAGCTTAATGTCACCACACATCCATACTGAAACATGCTAGCAAGGAATGTGCGAGCACTATGAAAAAATGAAACCATAATGCAAGCTTAATGTGAACACACATCCATACTGAAACATGCTAGCAAGGAATGTACGAACACTATGAAAAATGAAACCATAATGCAAGCTTAATGTCACCACACATCCATACTGAAACATGCTAGCAAAGAACATACGAGCACTATGAAAAATGAAACCATAATGCATGCTTAATGTCACCACACATCCATACTGAAACATGCTAGCAAGTACCGTAAGAGCACTATGAAATAAAGAAACCATAATGCAAGCTTAATGTCACCACACATCCATACTGAAACATGCATGCAATGAACTTATGAGCACCATGAAAAAAAATGAAACCATAATGAAAGCTTAATGTCACCACACATCCATACTGAAACATGTTAGCAAGGAACTACCGAGCATTATGACAAAATAAAACCATTATGCAAGCTTAATGTCACCACACATCCATACTGAAACATGCTAGCAAGGAATGTACGTGCACTATGAAAAATGAAACCATAATACAAGCTTAATGTCACCACACATCCATACTGAAACATGCTAGCAAGGAACGTAAGAGCACAATGACAAAATGAAACCATAAGGCAAGCTTAATGTCACCACACATTGGTAATGAAACATGCTAGCAAGGAACGTACGAGCACTATGACAAAACAAAACCATAATGCAAGCTTAATGTCACCACACATCCATACTGAAACATGCTAGCAAGGAACGTACGAGCACAATGACAAAATAAAACCATAATGCAAGCTTAATGTCACCACACATCCATACTGAAACATGCTAGCAAGAAACGTACGAGCACTATAAAAAAATGAAACCATAATGAAAGCTTAATGTGAACACACATCCATACTGAAACATGCTAGCAAGGAACGTACGAGCACTATGACAAAATGAAACCATAATGCAAGGTTAATGTCACCACACATCCATACTGAAACATGCTAGCAAGGAACGTACGAGTACTATGACAAAATAAAACCATAATGCAAGCTTAATGTCACCACACATCCATACTGAATCATGCTAGCAAGGAACGTACGAGCACAATGACAAAATAAAACCATAATGTAAGCTTAATGTCACCACACATCCATACTGAAACATGCTAGCAAGGAATGTACGAGCACTATGAAAAAATGAAACCATAATGCAAGCTTAATGTGAACACACATCCATACTGAAACATTCTAGCAAGGAACGTAAGAGCACTATGAAATAACAAAACCATAATGCAAACTTAATGTCACCACACATCCATACTGAAACATGCATGCAATGAACTTACGAGCACTATGAAAAAAAATGAAACCATAATGAAAGCTTAATGTCACCACACATCCATACTGAAACATGCTAGCAAGGAACGTACGAGAACTATGAAAAATGAAACCATAATGCAAGCTTAATGTCACCACACATCCATACTGAAACATGCTAGCAAGGAACGTATGAGCACTATGAAAAATGAAACCATAATGCAAGCTTAATGTCACCACACATCCATACTGAAACATGCTAGCAAGGAATGTACGAGCACTATGAAAAATGAAACCATAATGCAAGCTTAATGTCACCACACATCCATACTGAAACATGCTAGCAAGGAACGTACGGGCACAATGACAAAATGAAACCATAATGCAAGCTTAATGTCACCACACATCCATACTGAAACATGCTAGCAAGGAACGTATGAGCACAATGACAAAATAAAACCATAATGCAAGCTTAATGTCACCACACATCCATACTGAAACATACTAGCAAGGAACGTATGAGCACTAAGACAAAACAAAACCATAATGCAAGCTTAATGTCACCACACATCCATACTGAAACATGCTAGCAAGGAACGTACGAGCACAATGACAAAATAAAACCATAATGCAAGCTTAATGTCACCACACATCCATACTGAAGCATGCTAGCAAGGAACGTATGAGCACTATGAAAAATGAAACCATAATGCAAGCTTAATGTCACCACACATCCATACTGAAACATGCTAGCAAGGAACATATGAGCACTATGAAAAATGAAACCATAATGTAAGCTTAATGTCACCACACATCCATACTGAAACATGCTAGCAAGTAACGTAAGAGCACTATGAAATAAAGAAACCATAATGCAAGCTTAATGTCACCACACATCCATACTGAAACATGCTAGCAAGGAACGTACGAGCACTATGACAAAATAAAACCATAATGCAAGCTTAATGTCACCACACATCCATACTGAAACATGCTAGCAAGGAACTTATGAGCACTATGAAAAATGAAACCATAATGCAAGCTTAATGTCACCACACATCCATACTGAAACATGCTAACAAGGAACTTACGAGCACTATGAAAAAATGAAACCATAATGCAAGCTTAATGTCACCACACATCCATATTGAAACATGCTAGCAAGGAACATACGAGCACTATGTAAAATGAAACCATAATGCAAGCTTAATGTCACCACACATCCATACTGAAACATGCTAGCAAGGAACGTAAGAGCACTATGAAATAAAGAAACCATAATGCAAGCTTAATGTCACCACACATCCATACTGAAATATGCATGCAATGAACTTACGAGCACCATGAAAAAAAATGAAACCATAATGAAAGCTTAATGTCACCACACATCCATACTGAAACATGTTAGCAAGGAACTACCGAGCATTATGACAAAATAAAACCATAATGCAAGCTTAAAGTCACCACACATCCATACTGAAACATGCTAGCAAGGAACGTGCGACAATTATGACAAAATAAAACCATAATGCAAGCTTAATGTCACCACACATCCATACTGAAACATGTTAGCAAGTTACATAAGAGCACTATGAAATAACGAAACCATAATGCAAACTTAATGTCACCACACATCCATACTGAAACATGCATGCAATGAACTTACGAGCACTATGAAAAAAAATGAAACCATAATGAAAGCTTAATGTCACCACACACCCATACTGAAACATGCTAGCAAGGAACGTACGACAACTATGACAAAATAAAACCATAATGCAAGCTTAATGTCACCACACATCCATGCTGAAACATGTTAGCAAGGAACTACCGAGCACTATGACAAAATAAAACCATAATGCAAGCTTAATGTCACCACACATCCATACTGAAGCATGCTAGCAAGGAACATATGAGCACTATGAAAAATGAAACCATAATGTAAGCTTAATGTCACCACACATCCATACTGAAACATGCTAGCAAGGAACGTACGAGCACTATGAAAAATGAAACCATAATACAAGCTTAATGTCACCACACATTCATACTGAAACATGCTAGCAAGGAACGTACGAGCACTATGACAAAATGAAACCATAATGTAAGTTTCATGTCACCACACATCCATACTGAAACATGCTAGCAAGGAACGTACGAGCACTATGACAAAATGAAACCATAAGGCAAGCTTAATGTCACCACACATCAATACTAAAACATGCTAGCAAGGAACGTACGAGCACTATGACAAAACAAAACCATAATGCAAGCTTAATGTCACCACACATCCATACTGAAACATGCTAGCAAGGAACATACGAGCACAATGACAAAATAAAACCATAATGCAAGCTTAATGTCACCACACATCCATACTGAAACATGCTAGCAAGGAACGTACTAGAACTATGACAAAAGAAAACCATAATGCAAACTTAATGTCACCACACATCCATACTGAAACATGCTAACAAGAAACGTACAAGCACTATGACAAAATGAAACCATAAGGCAAGCTTAATGTCACCACACATCGATACTGAAACATGCTAGCAAGGAACGTAAAAGTGCTATGACAAAATAAAACCACAATGCAAGCTTAATGTCACCACACATCCATACTGAATCATGCTAGCAAGGAACATATGAGCACAATAACAAAATAAAACCATAATGTAAGCTTAATGTCACCACACATCCATAATGAAACATGCTAGCAAGGAATGTACGAGCACTATGAAAAAATGAAACCATAATGCAAGCTTAATGTGAACACACATCCATAGTGAAACATGCTAGCAAGGAACGTACGAACACTATGAAAAATCAAACCATAATGCAAGCTTAATGTCACCACACATCCATACTGAAACATGCTAGCAAAGAACATACGAGCACTATGAAAAATGAAACCATAATGCATGCTTAATCTCACCACACATCCATACTGAAACATGCTAGCAAGTAACGTAAGAGCACTATGAAATAAAGAAACCATAATGCAAGCTTAATGTCACCACACATCCATCCTGAAACATGCATGCAATGAACTTACGAGCACCATGAAAAAATGAAACCATAATAAAAGCTTAATGTCACCACACATCCATACTGAAACATGTTAGCAGGGAACTATCGAGCATTATGACAAAATAAAACCATTATGCAAGCTTAATGTCACCACACATCCATACTGAAGCATGCTAGCAAGGAATGTACGTGCACTATGAAAAATGAAACCATAATACAAGCTTAATGTCACCACACATCCATACTGAAACATGCTAGCAAGGAACGTACGAGCACAATGACAAAATGAAACCATAATGCAAGCTTAATGTCACCACACATCCATACTGAAACATTCTAGCAAGGAACGTACGAGCACTATGACAAAACAAAACCATAATGCAAGCTTAATGTCACCACACATCCATACTGAAACATGCTAGCAAGGAACGTACGAGCACAATGACAAAATGAAACCATAATGCAAGCTTAATGTCACCACACATCCATACTGAAACATGCTAGCAAGGAACGTACGAGAACTATGACAAAAGAAAACCATAATGCAAGCTTAATGTCACCACACATCCATACTGAAACATGCTAGCAAGGAACGTATGAGCACTATGACAAAATGAAACCATAAGGCAAGCTTAATGTCACCACACATCCATACTGAAACATGCTAGCAAGGAACTACAGAGCACTATGACAAAATAAAACCATAATGCAAGCTTAATGTCACCACACATCCATACTGAATCATGCTAGCAAGGAACATACGAGCACAATAACAAAATAAAACCATAATGTAAGCTTAATGTCACCACACATCCATACTGAAACATGCTAGCAAGGAATGTACGAACACTATGAAAAATGAAACCATAATGCAAGCTTAATGTCACCACACATCCATACTGAAACATGCTAGCAAAGAACATGAGCACTATGAAAATGAAACCATAATGCATGCTTAATGTCACCACACATCCATACTGAAACATGCTAGCAAGTACCGTAAGAGCACTATGAAATAAAGAAACCATAATGCAAGCTTAATGTCACCACACATCCATACTGAAACATGCATGCAATGAACTTATGAGCACCATGAAAAAAAATGAAACCATAATGAAAGCTTAATGTCACCACACATCCATACTGAAACATGTTAGCAAGGAACTACCGAGCATTATGACAAAATAAAACCATTATGCAAGCTTAATGTCACCACACATCCATACTGAAACATGCTAGCAAGGAAT
This sequence comes from Protopterus annectens, assembly GCF_019279795.1. Taxonomy (NCBI): domain Eukaryota; kingdom Metazoa; phylum Chordata; order Ceratodontiformes; family Protopteridae; genus Protopterus; species Protopterus annectens. Next base: position 1,096,949,140 of record NC_056726.1, read on the forward strand.
GTACGTGCACTATGAAAAATGAAACCATAATACAAGCTTAATGTCACCACACATCCATACTGAAACATGCTAGCAAGGAACGTAAGAGCACAATGACAAAATGAAACCATAAGGCAAGCTTAATGTCACCACACATTGGTAATGAAACATGCTAGCAAGGAACGTACGAGCACTATGACAAAACAAAACCATAATGCAAGCTTAATGTCACCACACATCCATACTGAAACATGCTAGCAAGGAACGTACGAGCACAATGACAAAATAAAACCATAATGCAAGCTTAATGTCACCACACATCCATACTGAAACATGCTAGCAAGAAACGTACGAGCACTATAAAAAAATGAAACCATAATGAAAGCTTAATGTGAACACACATCCATACTGAAACATGCTAGCAAGGAACGTACGAGCACTATGACAAAATGAAACCATAATGCAAGGTTAATGTCACCACACATCCATACTGAAACATGCTAGCAAGGAACGTACGAGTACTATGACAAAATAAAACCATAATGCAAGCTTAATGTCACCACACATCCATACTGAATCATGCTAGCAAGGAACGTACGAGCACAATGACAAAATAAAACCATAATGTAAGCTTAATGTCACCACACATCCATACTGAAACATGCTAGCAAGGAATGTACGAGCACTATGAAAAAATGAAACCATAATGCAAGCTTAATGTGAACACACATCCATACTGAAACATTCTAGCAAGGAACGTAAGAGCACTATGAAATAACGAAACCATAATGCAAACTTAATGTCACCACACATCCATACTGAAACATGCATGCAATGAACTTACGAGCACTATGAAAAAAAATGAAACCATAATGAAAGCTTAATGTCACCACACATCCATACTGAAACATGCTAGCAAGGAACGTACGAGAACTATGGCAAAATAAAACCATAATGCAAGCTTAATGTCACCACACATCCATACTGAAACATGCTAGCAAGGAATGTATGAGCACTATGAAAAATGAAACCATAATGCAAGCTTAATGTCACCACACATCCATACTGAAACATGCTAGCAAGGAATGTACGAGCACTATGAAAAATGAAACCATAATACAAGCTTAATGTCACCACTCATCCATACTGAAACATGATAGCAAGGAATGTACGAGCACTATGACAAAATGAAACCATAATGCAAGGTTAATGTCACCACACATCCATACTGAAACATGCTAGCAAGGAACGTATGAGCACTATGACAAAATGAAACCATAAGGCAAGCTTAATGTCACCACACATCGATACTGAAACCTGCTAGCAAGGAACGTATGAGCACTATGACAAAATAAAACCATAATGCAAGCTTAATGTCACCACACATCCATACTGAAACATGCTAGCAAGGAACGTACGAGCACAATGACAAAATAAAACCATAATGCAAGCTTAATGTGAACACACATCCATACTGAAACATGCTAGCAAGGAACGTACGAGAACTATGAAAAATGAAACCATAATGCAAGCTTAATGTCACCACACATCCATACTGAAACATGCTAGAAAGGAACATACGAGCACTATGAAAAATTAAACCATAATGCATGCTTAATGTCACCACATAGCCATACTGAAACATGCTAGCAAGTAACATAAGAGCACTATGAAATAAAGAGGGTGCCCTAATAGTTAAGGTGTTTGCCTTACAAACACAAGGTGCAGGGTTTGAGTCTCACAAGGGATAATTGGCTAAGCTTAAAATGGCTCACAAGGGCAGTTAGCTTAGTACTAATCTATGAATCTATGAATCTAAGAAACCATAATGCAAGCTTAATGTCACCACACATCCATATTGAAACATGCTAGCAAGGAACGTACGAGCACTATGGAAAAATTAAAACATAATGCAACCTTAATGTCACCACACATCCATACTGAAACATGCTAGCAAGGAACTTATGAGCACTATGAAAAATGAAACCATAATGCAAGCTTAATGTCACCACACATCCATACTGAAACATGCTAACAAGGAACTTACGAGCACTATGAAAAAATGAAACCATAATGCAAGCTTAATGTCACCACACATCCATATTGAAACATGCTAGCAAGGAACATACGAGCACTAGGTAAAAATGAATCTGTAATGCAAGCTTAATGTCACCACACATCCATACTGAAACATGCTAGCAAGGAACGTAAGAGCACTATGAAATAAAGAAACCATAATGCAAGCTTAATGTCACCACACATCCATACTGAAATATGCATGCAATGAACTTACGAGCACCATGAAAAAAAATGAAACCATAATGAAAGCTTAATGTCACCACACATCCATACTGAAACATGTTAGCAAGGAACTACCGAGCATTATGACAAAATAAAACCATAATGCAAGCTTAAAGTCACCACACATCCATACTGAAACATGCTAGCAAGGAACGTGCGACAATTATGACAAAATAAAACCATAATGCAAGCTTAATGTCACCACACATCCATACTGAAACATGTTAGCAAGTTACATAAGAGCACTATGAAATAACGAAACCATAATGCAAACTTAATGTCACCACACATCCATACTGAAACATGCATGCAATGAACTTACGAGCACTATGAAAAAAAATGAAACCATAATGAAAGCTTAATGTCACCACACACCCATACTGAAACATGCTAGCAAGGAACGTCGACAACTATGACAAAATAAAACCATAATGCAAGCAATGTCACCACACATCCATGCTGAAACATGTTAGCAAGGAACTACCGAGCACTATGACAAAATAAAACCATAATGCAAGCTTAATGTCACCACACATCCATACTGAAGCATGCTAGCAAGGAACATATGAGCACTATGAAAAATGAAACCATAATGTAAGCTTAATGTCACCACACATCCATACTGAAACATGCTAGCAAGGAACGTACGAGCACTATGAAAAATGAAACCATAATACAAGCTTAATGTCACCACACATTCATACTGAAACATGCTAGCAAGGAACGTACGAGCACTATGACAAAATGAAACCATAATGTAAGTTTCATGTCACCACACATCCATACTGAAACATGCTAGCAAGGAACGTACGAGCACTATGACAAAATGAAACCATAAGGCAAGCTTAATGTCACCACACATCAATACTAAAACATGCTAGCAAGGAACGTACGAGCACTATGACAAAACAAAACCATAATGCAAGCTTAATGTCACCACACATCCATACTGAAACATGCTAGCAAGGAACATACGAGCACAATGACAAAATAAAACCATAATGCAAGCTTAATGTCACCACACATCCATACTGAAACATGCTAGCAAGGAACGTACTAGAACTATGACAAAAGAAAACCATAATGCAAACTTAATGTCAACACACATCCATACTGAAACATGCTAACAAGAAACATACAAGCACTATGACAAAATGAAACCATAAGGCAAGCTTAATGTCACCACACATCGATACTGAAACATGCTAGCAAGGAACGTAAAAGTGCTATGACAAAATAAAACCACAATGCAAGCTTAATGTCACCACACATCCATACTGAATCATGCTAGCAAGGAACATATGAGCACAATAACAAAATAAAACCATAATGTAAGCTTAATGTCACCACACATCCATAATGAAACATGCTAGCAAGGAATGTACGAGCACTATGAAAAAATGAAACCATAATGCAAGCTTAATGTGAACACACATCCATAGTGAAACATGCTAGCAAGGAACGTACGAACACTATGAAAAATCAAACCATAATGCAAGCTTAATGTCACCACACATCCATACTGAAACATGCTAGCAAAGAACATACGAGCACTATGAAAAATGAAACCATAATGCATGCTTAATCTCACCACACATCCATACTGAAACATGCTAGCAAGTAACGTAAGAGCACTATGAAATAAAGAAACCATAATGCAAGCTTAATGTCACCACACATCCATCCTGAAACATGCATGCAATGAACTTACGAGCACCATGAAAAATAATGAAACCATAATGAAAGCTTAATGTCACCACACATCCATACTGAAACATGTTAGCAGGGAACTACCGAGCATTATGACAAAATAAAACCATTATGCAAGCTTAATGTCACCACACATCCATACTGAAGCATGCTAGCAAGGAATGTACGTGCACTATGAAAAATGAAACCATAATACAAGCTTAATGTCACCACACATCCATACTGAAACATGCTAGCAAGGAACGTACGAGCACAATGACAAAATGAAACCATAATGCAAGCTTAATGTCACCACACATCCATACTGAAACATTCTAGCAAGGAACGTACGAGCACTATGACAAAACAAAACCATAATGCAAGCTTAATGTCACCACACATCCATACTGAAACATGCTAGCAAGGAACGTACGAGCACAATGACAAAATGAAACCATAATGCAAGCTTAATGTCACCACACATCCATACTGAAACATGCTAGCAAGGAACGTACGAGAACTATGACAAAAGAAAACCATAATGCAAGCTTAATGTCACCACACATCCATACTGAAACATGCTAGCAAGGAACGTATGAGCACTATGACAAAATGAAACCATAAGGCAAGCTTAATGTTAACACACATCGATACTGAAACATGTAAGCAAGGAACGTACAAGTGCTATGGCAAAATAAAACCATAATGCAAGCTTAATGTCACCACACATCCATACTGAATCATGCTAGCAAGGAACATACGAGCACAATAACAAAATAAAACCATAATGTAAGCTTAATGTCACCACACATCCATACTGAAACATGCTTGCAAGGAATGTACGAGCACTATGAAAAAATGAAACCATAATGCAAGCTTAATGTGAAGACACATCCATACTGAAACATGCTAGCAAGGAACGTACGAGCACTATAAAAAATGAAACCATAATGCAAGCTTAATGTCACCACACATCCATACTGAAACATGCTAGCAAAGAACATACGAGCACTATGAAAAATGAAACCATAATGCATGCTTAATGTCACCACACATCCATACTGAAACATGCTAGCAAGTAACGTAAGAGCACTATGAAATATAGAAACCATAATGCAAGCTTAATGTCACCACACATCCATACTGAAATATGCATGCAATGAACTTACGAGCACCATGAAAAAAAATGAAACCATAATGAAAGCTTAATGTCACCACACATCCATACTGAAACATGTTAGCAAGGAACTACCGAGCATTATGACAAAATAAAACCATAATGCAAGCTTAATGTCACCACACATCCATACTGAAACATGCTAGCAAGGAACGTACGACAACTAAGACAAAATAAAACCATAATGCAAGCTTAATGTCACCACACATCCATACTGAAACATGCATGCAATGAACTTACGAGCACTATGAAAAAAAATGAAACCATAATGAAAGCTTAATGTCACCACACATCCATACTGAAACATGCTAGCAAGGAACGTACGACAACTATGACAAAATAAAACCATAATGCAAGCTTAATGTCACCACACATCCATGCTGAAACATGTTAGCAAGGAACTACAGAGCACTATGACAAAATAAAACCATAATGCAAGCTTAATGTCACCACACATCCATACTGAAGCATGCTAGCAAGGAACGTATGAGCACTATGAAAAATGAAACCATAATGCAAGCTTAATGTCACCACAAATCCATACTGAATCATGCTAGCAAGGAACGTACGAGCACTATGAAAAATGAAACCATAATACAAGCTTAATGTCACCACACATCCATACTGAAACATGCTAGCAAGGAACGTACTAGCACTATGACAAAATGAAACCATAATGCAAGTTTCATGTCACCACACATCCATACTGAAACATGCTAGCAAGGAACGTACGAGCACTATGACAAAATTAAACCCTAAGGCAAGCTTAATGTCACCACACATCAATACTAAAACATGCTAGCAAGGAACGTACGAGCACTAAGACAAAACAAAACCATAATGCAAGCTTAATGTCACCACACATCCATACTGAAACATGCTAGCAAGGAACGTACGAGCACAATGACAAAATAAAACCATAATGCAAGCTTAATGTCACCACACATCCATACTGAAACATACTAGCAAGGAACGTACGAGAACTATGACAAAAGAAAACCATAATGCAAGCTTAATGTCACCACACATCCATACTGAAACATGCTAGCAAGGAACGTACGAGCACTATGACAAAATGAAACCATAAGGCAAGCTTAATGTCACCACACATCCATACTGAATCATGCTAGCAAGGAACATACGAGCACAATAACAAAATAAAACCATAATGTAAGCTTAATGTCACCACACATCCATACTGAAACATGCTAGCAAGGAATGTGCGAGCACTATGAAAAAATGAAACCATAATGCAAGCTTAATGTGAACACACATCCATACTGAAACATGCTAGCAAGGAATGTACGAACACTATGAAAAATGAAACCATAATGCAAGCTTAATGTCACCACACATCCATACTGAAACATGCTAGCAAAGAACATACGAGCACTATGAAAAATGAAACCATAATGCATGCTTAATGTCACCACACATCCATACTGAAACATGCTAGCAAGTACCGTAAGAGCACTATGAAATAAAGAAACCATAATGCAAGCTTAATGTCACCACACATCCATACTGAAACATGCATGCAATGAACTTATGAGCACCATGAAAAAAAATGAAACCATAATGAAAGCTTAATGTCACCACACATCCATACTGAAACATGTTAGCAAGGAACTACCGAGCATTATGACAAAATAAAACCATTATGCAAGCTTAATGTCACCACACATCCATACTGAAACATGCTAGCAAGGAATGTACGTGCACTATGAAAAATGAAACCATAATACAAGCTTAATGTCACCACACATCCATACTGAAACATGCTAGCAAGGAACGTAAGAGCACAATGACAAAATGAAACCATAAGGCAAGCTTAATGTCACCACACATTGGTAATGAAACATGCTAGCAAGGAACGTACGAGCACTATGACAAAACAAAACCATAATGCAAGCTTAATGTCACCACACATCCATACTGAAACATGCTGGCAAGGAACGTACGAGCACAATGACAAAAGAAAACCATAATGCAAGCTTAATGTCACCACACATCCATACTGAAACATGCTAGCAAGAACGCAAAGCACTATAAAAAAATGAAACCATAATGAAAGCTTAATGTGAACACACATCCATACTGAAACATGCTAGCAAGGAACGTACGAGCACTATGACAAAATGAAACCATAATGCAAGGTTAATGTCACCACACATCCATACTGAAACATGCTAGCAAGGAACGTACGAGTACTATGACAAAATAAAACCATAATGCAAGCTTAATGTCACCACACATCCATACTGAATCATGCTAGCAAGGAACGTACGAGCACAATGACAAAATAAAACCATAATGTAAGCAATGTCACCACACATCCATACTGAAACATGCTAGCAAGGAATGTACGAGCACTATGAAAAAATGAAACCATAATGCAAGCTTAATGTGAACACACATCCATACTGAAACATTCTAGCAAGGAACGTAAGAGCACTATGAAATAACGAAACCATAATGCAAACTTAATGTCACCACACATCCATACTGAAACATGCATGCAATGAACTTACGAGCACTATGAAAAAAAATGAAACCATAATGAAAGCTTAATGTCACCACACATCCATACTGAAACATGCTAGCAAGGAACGTACGAGAACTATGGCAAAATAAAACCATAATGCAAGCTTAATGTCACCACACATCCATACTGAAACATGCTAGCAAGGAACGTATGAGCACTATGAAAAATGAAACCATAATGCAAGCTTAATGTCACCACACATCCATACTGAAACATGCTAGCAAGGAATGTACGAGCACTATGAAAAATGAAACCATAATACAAGCTTAATGTCACCACTCATCCATACTGAAACATGATAGCAAGGAATGTACGAGCACTATGACAAAATGAAACCATAATGCAAGGTTAATGTCACCACACATCCATACTGAAACATGCTAGCAAGGAACGTATGAGCACTATGACAAAATGAAACCATAAGGCAAGCTTAATGTCACCACACATCGATACTGAAACCTGCTAGCAAGGAACGTATGAGCACTATGACAAAATAAAACCATAATGCAAGCTTAATGTCACCACACATCCATACTGAAACATGCTAGCAAGGAACGTACGAGCACAATGACAAAATAAAACCATAATGCAAGCTTAATGTGAACACACATCCATACTGAAACATGCTAGCAAGGAACGTATGAGAACTATGAAAAATGAAACCATAATGCAAGCTTAATGTCACCACACATCCATACTGAAACATGCTAGAAAGGAACATACGAGCACTATGAAAAATTAAACCATAATGCATGCTTAATGTCACCACATAGCCATACTGAAACATGCTAGCAAGTAACATAAGAGCACTATGAAATAAAGAGGGTGCCCTAATAGTTAAGGTGTTTGCCTTACAAACACAAGGTGCAGGGTTTGAGTCTCACAAGGGATAATTGGCTAAGCTTAAAATGGCTCACAAGGGCAGTTAGCTTAGTACTAATCTATGAATCTATGAATCTAAGAAACCATAATGCAAGCTTAATGTCACCACACATCCATATTGAAACATGCTAGCAAGGAACGTACGAGCACTATGGAAAAATTAAAACATAATGCAACCTTAATGTCACCACACATCCATACTGAAACATGCTAGCAAGGAACTTATGAGCACTATGAAAAATGAAACCATAATGCAAGCTTAATGTCACCACACATCCATACTGAAACATGCTAACAAGGAACTTACGAGCACTATGAAAAAATGAAACCATAATGCAAGCTTAATGTAACCACACATCCATATTGAAACATGCTAGCAAGGAACATACGAGCACTAGGTAAAAATGAATCTGTAATGCAAGCTTAATGTCACCACACATCCATACTGAAACATGCTAGCAAGGAACGTAAGAGCACTATGAAATAAAGAAACCATAATGCAAGCTTAATGTCACCACACATCCATACTGAAATATGCATGCAATGAACTTACGAGCACCATGAAAAAAAATGAAACCATAATGAAAGCTTAATGTCACCACACATCCATACTGAAACATGTTAGCAAGGAACTACCGAGCATTATGACAAAATAAAACCATAATGCAAGCTTAAAGTCACCACACATCCATACTGAAACATGCTAGCAAGGAACGTGCGACAATTATGACAAAATAAAACCATAATGCAAGCTTAATGTCACCACACATCCATACTGAAACATGTTAGCAAGTTACATAAGAGCACTATGAAATAACGAAACCATAATGCAAACTTAATGTCACCACACATCCATACTGAAACATGCATGCAATGAACTTACGAGCACTATGAAAAAAAATGAAACCATAATGAAAGCTTAATGTCACCACACACCCATACTGAAACATGCTAGCAAGGAACGTACGACAACTATGACAAAATAAAACCATAATGCAAGCTTAATGTCACCACACATCCATGCTGAAACATGTTAGCAAGGAACTACCAAGCACTATGACAAAATAAAACCATAATGCAAGCTTAATGTTACCACACATCCATACTGAAGCATGCTAGCAAGGAACATATGAGCACTATGAAAAATGAAACCATAATGTAAGCTTAATGTCACCACACATCCATACTGAAACATGCTAGCAAGGAACGTACGAGCACTATGAAAAATGAAACCATAATACAAGCTTAATGTCACCACACATTCATACTGAAACATGCTAGCAAGGAACGTACGAGCACTATGACAAAATGAAACCATAATGTAAGTTTCATGTCACCACACATCCATACTGAAACATGCTAGCAAGGAACGTACGAGCACTATGACAAAATGAAACCATAAGGCAAGCTTAATGTCACCACACATCAATACTAAAACATGCTAGCAAGGAACGTACGAGCACTATGACAAAACAAAACCATAATGCAAGCTTAATGTCACCACACATCCATACTGAAACATGCTAGCAAGGAACATACGAGCACAATGACAAAATAAAACCATAATGCAAGCTTAATGTCACCACACATCCATACTGAAACATGCTAGCAAGGAACGTACTAGAACTATGACAAAAGAAAACCATAATGCAAACTTAATGTCAACACACATCCATACTGAAACATGCTAACAAGAAACGTACAAGCACTATGACAAAATGAAACCATAAGGCAAGCTTAATGTCACCACACATCGATACTGAAACATGCTAGCAAGGAACGTAAAAGTGCTATGACAAAATAAAACCACAATGCAAGCTTAATGTCACCACACATCCATACTGAATCATGCTAGCAAGGAACATATGAGCACAATAACAAAATAAAACCATAATGTAAGCTTAATGTCACCACACATCCATAATGAAACATGCTAGCAAGGAATGTACGAGCACTATGAAAAATGAAACCATAATGCAAGCTTAATGTCACCACACATCCATACTGAAACATGCTAACAAGGAACTTACGAGCACTATGAAAAAATGAAACCATAATGCAAGCTTAATGTCACCACACATCCATATTGAAACATGCTAGCAAGGAACATACGAGCACTAGGTAAAAATGAATCTGTAATGCAAGCTTAATGTCACCACACATCCATACTGAAACATGCTAGCAAGGAACTTATGAGCACTATGAAAAATGAAACCATAATGCAAGCTTAATGTCACCACACATCCATACTGAAACATGCTAACAAGGAACTTACGAGCACTATGAAAAAATGAAACCATAATGCAAGCTTAATGTCACCACACATCCATATTGAAACATGCTAGCAAGGAACATATGAGCACTAGGTAAAAATGAATCTGTAATGCAAGCTTAATGTCACCACACATCCATACTGAAACATGCTAGCAAGGAACGTACGAACACTGTGTAAAAACGAAACCATAATGCAACCTTAATGTCATGACATATCCATACTGAAAAATGCTGGCAAGAAACGTATGAGCACTATGAAAAATGAAACCATAATGCAAGCTTAATGTCACCACTCATCCATGCTAGCAAGGAGCTTATGAGCACTATAGGTTCAAAGGTTAGTATTAAGTTAACTGCCCTTGCAGGCTATTTTAAGATTAGCCAGTTTTCCCTTGTGAGACACAAACCCTGCACCATATGCTTGGTAGGGCAGGCACCTTAGCCATTAGGCCACCATCCCTATGAAAAATGAAACCATAATGCAAGCTTAATGTCACCACACATAGATACTGAAACATGCTAGCAAGGAACGTACGAGCACTATAAAAAAATGAAACCATAATGGAAGCTTAGTGTCACCACACATCCATACTGAAACATGCTAGCAAGGAACTTATGAGCACTATGAATAATGAAACCATAATGCAAGCTTAATGTCACCACATATCCATACTGAAACATGCTAGCAAGGAATGTACGAGCACTATGAAAAAATGAAACCATAATGCAAGCTTAATGTCACCACACATACTAAAGGGGACCACAAATGTTTCTTCAGCTTTGTCATAAAATTAAGGAATAATGTCCAACAATGCAATGAGCTCATCAATAACTATGATTTTATTTATTTATTTATTTAACATTTGCTTACCGGGATAGTCTGACTGGATACATGTTCATTTTCAGCAGAGGCCTGGGGAGAAAAGCTCCAAATAGACAAACTTAGATATATTACACTAGAAGTTGGATAACATTAGAAAATATAAAACAAAGTGATTATGTGCAATGGCTTTGTACTGTTCCCTAGTAGGGACTCCAATTCTCATGGACAGACACAATTAAAAGCAAGAGATGTCAGATTGGATATAGAGCTTGGTGACGTAGTTGCATGTTATGATATTTGCATATTATGCTTTCACTTGATCCGAAGGATATAGCCCAAAGCCAGATCTGGCAGTAGGTGACATAGGCATTTGCCTAAGGCCTGCAGGCTGGGGGGCTGCCACAAAATTTAAAAAACATAATCCAAAAAATGTTGCAAAGACACGGCTCCAGGTTGTAGCATTCAGTTATTATAACAGTCCAAGACAAATTCTAGAAAATAGTTATAAATCCACAGAGGCAAAAGTAGATTCAGAAGGCCCACTGTAATGAACACAAGCACTTTCACGTTTAGCTAAATGTGAAAGCGATTGTGTTCATAAAAGTTGGCCTTCTGAATCTACTTTTGCCTCTGTGGATTTATAACTATTTTCTAGAATTTGTCTTGGACTGTTATAATAACTGAATGCTACAACCTGGAGCCGTGCCTTTGTAACATTTTTTGGATTATTGCAGCTGTTTGTGTATTTATTTGCGAAGGAGCTTGGTGCATAATAGGTGTTCTTCTTCTTTGATATTTAAAAAAACATACTTATTATTTTTTGTGTTTGTAATGACTCACATAGTGGATGGCAGGTTGTTAATATGTTCAGGTTTAAACCACCTACCTTGATTAGGGGAGACAAGAGCCTGAATCCTCTATACCAGCTACCAGATTGTCCTCATGGGTGCATTTTCAAGGAATTTTGAGTTTCAAGGGAAGATAAGTTTACTGGTGCTCATGCTGTTTTCACTGGGTAATGGTTTTGTTTATCAAATGGCCATTATCATCTAGGCAGTGAAAGCAGTGTTTGTAGCACAGCAGGTAGCATGCATTCCTTTTGTGCAGAAGGCTGTATGTTCGAATCCCCTACAATCTTAATGAAGTGCTAACAATGTAATCTGCTTAAAGGGGGATTGGGGTGCTGCGTTTCTGACTAATTGTGAATTTGTTGTTGGTTTGAAACCATTCCATGTTGCGGTGTGTCCATTTTTGTTTGTCAATATAATATGGAAAATTTGTTTTTCAAGGGCAGCAGGCACTGAATGTGTATATGGATCACAGAAATATAAAGTTGTTTACCAGAAGCAACTTCTTCAATAGTTATAGATCTCTTTAATGGAAAATATTCAAAACTACAAATTTAAAACACAGTCTAACAAGTGGTGCTGTGTTATATAAGGAATACAATTTAATAAAGTCAGGAAGGTGCAGCAAAGAACAAATGAATGTATGCAAGGTCCTAAAAATGTGTGCAAGGGGCCTCTACTACCTATCTCAAAGTACAACATTGCCTCACAGTTCAACCCAATACAGTGTTCATGGGGCATCTCACTTCTCCTCCATAGATTGGGAATCCTACACCCCTTCTAATGCAGAAGTTCAGTGATTCCTAAACCTTGTTAATACAAACATCCTGGAACAGATGATCCATTCTCCTACCAGGGGTACAAACATGCTTGACCTTGTACTCACAAACATGGGGACTGATGTTCCTCACCCAATGTAATGTCTTCTCTCATCACATCTGACTATAAAGCTGTATTATTTGGAATAAAAATTAAATCCAGGGATCCAGTGAAACCAAAAACCTTTAGGAACTATTCCAAGTCTAACCTTTCTCAACACCTTGGCTAAATTTCAAGTATGCCCAAACCCAGTAAACACATAAGAATATGCTGAGCTAGTTACAAAATCTCTGTACAGCCATATTGGCAGCTGTATAGAGTGAGCTGTGCCCACTTGCTTTAATAATAAGACAAACTCAAAAGGCAAACCACCCCAGTAGAATCATAATATCAACCGGTTATACAACTAAAGAAAAAAAATCTTGGCCAAGTGTAGAAGGAATAAAGCCATGCATACTAAAATCCACCTGATCAATTGAGACAGGCAGCTAAGGGGATTAATTAAGCCTTCATAGCTAAATTTGTAGAAAAAAATAGATTTTCAGGCAAAGAACAACCACAAAGCTTTCTACAGTAATGTCCATAACCTCAGTGGAAAGAAGCAGCAATGTGCAGAACTTATTGTAAATGACATTACCCACACTGAACCAGCGGCCATTGCCAAACCTTTGGCTGAAATTTCTCTCTCCACATCCCCAGTAGTGTAAAGGAAGTAAGGCATACCACAATCCCCCCAACTGTGAGCACAGAAAAGGTCAACAATGCACTTTCCAAGGCCAAAATCACTGCACAGATGGGCCCCAATAACATCCTGGGATGTTTAATAAATAGCATGAAACATTATCTCTCTGGTCCACTTGAATCACTTTTCATCTGGAGCCTTCAGTCAGGTTTTGTGCCTAAGGAATGGAAGATGGCTGCAGTCATTCTCCTGCACAAAGGAGGTCCAGCCACTTATCCAGGTAACTACAGGTCCATAAATCTTACCAGCCTCAATATGTAAGACCATGGCAAAAATCATCATGGACATGATAAATGAAGACATAGGTAACCTGCAAAAGCTGAACCCGTCACAGTTCGGCCTTGTTAAAGGAAGGATGCCTATTAAATCTTGTGGACTTTTTTGAGAGGGTCACCAAAGCATTGGATATAGGTAAGACTGTGCACACAGCTTACCTCGACCTAGCCAATGCTTTTGATACAAAACTGCACTCAGACATTGTAGACAAACTCACTGATGTACGTATAAACCTCTCTGAAATGGAAGCAAATACTGAAAGTTTATGGCTGAGTAAATTTGCTCATGATTGCAAGTTGGAGGTTATTATTGATTCCCCTGCAGACACTAGCATTCTTCAAGAAGGCCTATCTCTGACTAACAAATGGTGACAAAGCCATGGTCTTAAAATCAATGCTAAGAAATGCCTAATTGTACCTTTTGGGACATCAACCATCCTGGCCAGTTCCCATGTTGATAATACACCACTAAGAGTTGACCCAGTGGTCAGGGATCAGGTCCTGCACACAGACAGTAGCCTTACCTTTAACCACCATGGGGCCAGAGTGGTGAGGAAATCCTTTTATGTTGCACAACTTCCTAGTAAGGGCATGGCATCCAAGTCCAAAAAAAGTAATTATTCCAGTGTACTCTGCCCTTATCTGACCAATCATAGAGTACAGTGCTCCCTTTTGTATGTACCTGACCAGGCATATGCAGCAACTAGAGTGACCTCAGAGGTTCCTTACAAAAAGAATACAAGGTGTAACAAACCTGCTTTGAGCAGAGTGCCTTAAAGCCCTTACCCTCTACTAAGTCTCCTATAGATTGCTGTGGGGTGATCTATGCCTGGCTTACAAAACAACTGCAGATCCCACACTTATGAATCTCCTGCATATTCATAAGTCAAGGAGTAGCAGAAATACAAGGTCTAGTGAACTGAATTTTGTCTGTGACTTAAACAGAACATGCTGGAGAGACAGATATGTGGCCCAGAGAATGCCCTTCCTAGGGAACAGGCTTCCCATCCATGTGAAGCTGAGTTTGTCAATTACCTATTTTAAGTGCAACCTAGCCCAGTGGATGGGGAACAGGAAATTTACACTGGGCCTGGCATCATTTCCCTTATGGACAGATGTAGCTTTTAAATGCCTGGCCCTTGATGTCCTATTTGGATACGGGACATCACTATTCTTTTGGGAAAACGTGGCTAGGCTTAGAAAGGCCCCCAGGTCATTAGCCTAGTAACAATCTATAAGTCTATGAATCTATGGTTTGAAAACAACCCAAAGGTCAACTTAATCCACCACTGGCCAGATGCATCTTCTTTGAATGTGGATTTCAATGTCCTTTCAATAAATGTGAGTTTCAAGAGCAGAGAAGTTGAGTGTTCATGGTTCATGCTAAGTTTGTATTGTTTTGTTTAGCAAATGGCTATCAGTGTTTATGCTAAACAAATTGAAATAAAAGTTTTAATTAAATACAAATATATCTAATCATTGCAGAAGTAAGAAATAGTGTTTATTGTAACGGTAAAAATTGCCAAGTAATGGGATACTGGAATGGCTGTGGGGAGTGGGTGGCCCTAATCCATCACGCTTTGTAGGGCCCCACTTCACCATGATCCAGCTTTGATATAGCTCATTTGTTTCTGTGTAGTTGAGGGTCAATTTAGCCACGAGGTGTCATCATTCATGTGGAAGTTCAGTTTTTGTTTTGTTCTTTTCAGTTTTTAGGTTCATAGGTTCATAGGTTCATACTAGGCTATCTGCCCTAGGGCATTTATAAGCCTAGACAGAATGTGTTTGCTTTTGCCACCCATTTTAAATTTATTTTGCTATGCCCTTTTTTGAGGTTAGTATACTGTGCCTCTGTCTAACAGTGACACAGAAGTGATACCCGGGGTAAACCTATGACCCCCCATCCACTTATCAAGATTCCTCTTGAAGAGAGTCAATGAGGGACTCTGCCTAACCTGGACTGGGATTTTATTCCAGAGTGAAGGGAGCCTCTGGGTTATGAATCTGTCCCTCCAGCATGTCCTATTTATTTCAGTGCTGAGGTTCAAGTCTCTCGAGCGCATAGCTCGATGGGATTTGGATTTTCTGAGGTGCAGCATGTCCATTAATTCCGGGTTGGACATTGCTTTATACGTCAGGCACAGATCGCCTCTGAACAGGCGGTATGCCACTGAGTAGAGCTGAAGTTTCTTTAACAAGGCAGCATATGGCATCTGTTTGAGCCCTGTGATCCTCTTGGTGAGGTACATTTGGGGTCTTTCCAGTTGCTGCAGGTGTCTGGTAAGGTACATCCCAAAAGGGGCATTGTACTCAATTATGGGCCTGATGAGGGATGAGTAAAGAGGCACGATGACCTCCCCTGATCTAGATGTGAATCCCTTCATGATTAGGTGGGCTATATAAAATGTTTTTCTAACCACTTTGGCTATGTGGTTGTCAAATGAGAGATTGCTATCAACTTGGGTCCCCAGGTCCCTAATCACTTCTTCTGCACTTAATGGATTACCACCTATGTGGTAATTTGTGGGCACTTTGTTTTTGCCAAAGGGGATGACTATACACTTTTGGCATTTAGCTTGAGGCCATGGCTCTGGCACCAGTTGTCTGTTTCTATGAGGCCCTTTTGGAGGATGCTTGTGTCGGCTGGAGAGTCGATTATGGTGCCCAGTTTGCAGTCATCTGCGAACTTGGTCAGCCACAGTCCTTCCGTGTTGGCCTGTACCTCCGAGAAATATATACCGAACAAGAGAGGTCCCAGGACTGAACCTTGTGGGACACCACTTGTAACTGGTTTGGAGTCTGACATGGCTCCAGCAATTCTAACCATGTGGGTTCTGTCCTTGAGCCAGTTTGCAATCCATCTAGTGACATAGGGGTTTATATTTAAGCTGGTGAGCTTATCTATAATGCCCGAGTGGGGTATTGTATCGAAGGCTTTTGAGAGGTCCAGGTAGGCTGTGTGGACCACCTTCCCCTCGTCAATGGCCTTGGTGACTGTTTCAAAGAAATCAACCAGGTTTAAGAGGCAGGATCTGCCCTTAACAAAGCCGAACTGGGTAGGATCCAGTGTCTGTAGGTCCCCAATATCTTTATTTATGAGGTCCATGATGATCCTTTCCATAGCTTTGCAGACCAAGATAGTCAGGCTTATGGGGCGATAGTTTCCAGGATCTGTTGAGGCACCACCTTTATGGAGAGGGACTACTGTTGCTGTACGCCACTCTTTGGGCACATATCCTGTAGTAAGGCTGAGATTGAACAGTAGTTTTATGTTTGGGTTTAGCAATTCTTGGAGTTCATGTAGGATGCAGCCTGGGACACCTTCTGGTCCCATTGGTGCTGTGTTTTTTGCTTTAGAGAGGGCAGCTCTTACCTGAGCATCTGAGATGTCGGGGGGCAGCACTCTGCTGGGATGGATATTTGCCCTTTTGGTGGGGAGGGGAGGAGAAGTTTGTGCTGAACCTGTCAGCTAGGATGTTGGCAATGTCTGTGGTTTAGTCACTAGCATCTCCTGCACAAGGCTGAAGCATCCAAGGCACCAGTATGCAATGGGATGTTGCAATATATTTCATGCATTTGAGGTTACATGACCAGCTGGCCCTGTCCCTGTTGTGGTCATCACTGCCGCATGAGCTCTGATCTCTTCTATTGTTAGTGTGCCTAGACACACACCACCATCCACTCCCAGAAAGAGAGATGAGTGGACCTAGCCACAAAATTCACCTCCTCCTCCACATCAGCTACATCATTCATCTCCTCCTCCTCCACATCAGCTGCGTCATTCATCTCCACCTCCACATCAGCTGCATCATTCATCTCTTCCTCGACATCAGTCACATCACTCATCTCCTCCTCCACATCAGTCACATCATTCATCTCCTCCTCCACATCAGTCACATCATTCATCTCCTCCACATCAGTCACATCATTCTTCTCCTCCTCCACATCAGTCACATCATTCATCTCCTCCTCCACATCAGCCACATCATTCATCTCCTCCTCCACATCAGCCACATCATTCATCTCCTCCTCCACATCAGCCACATCATTCATCACCCCCTCCAGATCAGTCACATCATTCTTCTCCTCCTCCACATCAGTCACATCATTCTTCTCCTCCTCCACATCAGTCACATCATTCATCTCCTCCTCCACATCAGTTACATCATTCATCTACTCCACATCAGTCACATCATTCATCTCTTCCTCCACATCAGTCACATCACTCATCTCCTCCTCCACATTAGTCACATCATTCATCTCCTCCTCCACATCAGTCACATCATTAATCTCTTCCTCCATATCAGTCACATCACTCATCTCCTACTCCACATCAATCACATCATTCATCTCCTCCTCCACATCAGTCACATCATTCATCTCCTCCACATCAGTCACATCATTCATCACCTCCTCCAGATCAGTCGCATCATTCTTCTCCTCCTTCCCATCAGTCACATCATTCATCTCCTCCTCCACATCAGTCACATCATTCATCTACTCCACATCAGTCACATCATTCATCTCTTCCTCCACATCAGTCACATCACTCATCTCCTCCTCCACATCAGTCACATTACCCATCTTCTCCTCCACATCAGACACATCATTCATCTCCTCCACATCAGTCACATCACTCATCTCCTCCTCCACATCAGTCACATCACTCATCTCCTCCTCCACATCAGTCACATCATTCATCTCCTCCTCCTCCACATCAGTCACATCATTCATCTTCTCCACATCAGTCACATCATTCATCCCCTCCTCCACATCAGTCACATCATTCATCACCTCCTCCACATCAGTCACATCACTCATCTCCTCCACCACATCAGTCACATCATTCATCTCCTCCTCCACATCAGCCCCATCATTCATCTCCTCCTCCACATCAGTCACATCATTCATCTCTTCCTCCATATCAGTCACATCACTCATCTCCTACTCCACATCAGTCACATCATTCATCTCCTCCTCCACATCAGTCACATCATTCATCTCCTCCACATCAGTCACATCATTCATCTCCTCCCCCACATCAGTCACATCATTCATCTCCTCCTCCACATCAGTCACATCATTCATCTCCTCCTCCACATCAGTCACATCATTCATCTCCTCCCCCATCAGCCACATCATTCATCTCCTCCTCCACATCAGTCACATCATTCTTCTCCTCCTCCACATCAGCCACATCATTCATCTCCTCCCCCACATCAGCCACATCATTCATCTCCTCCTCCACATCGGTCACATCATTCATCTCCTCCTCCACATCAGTCACATCATTCATCTCCTCCTCCATATCAGTCACATCATTCATCTCCTCCCCCACATCAGCCACATTATTCATCTCCTCCTCCACATCAGTCACATCATTCTTCTCCTCCTCCACATCAGCCACATCATTCATCTCCTCCCCCACGTCAGCCACATCATTCATCTCCTCCTCCACATCAGTCACATCATTCATCTCCTCCTCCACATCAGTCACATCATTCATCTCCTCCTCCACATCAGTCACATCATTCATCTCCTCCTCCTCCACATCATTCACATCATTCATCTTCTCCACATCAGTCACATCATTCATCCCCTCCTCCACATCAGTCACATCATTCATCTCCTCCTCCACATCAGTCACATCACTCATCTCCTCCACCACATCAGTCACATCATTCATCTCCTCCTCCACATCAGCCCCATCATTCATCTCCTCCTCCACATCAGTCACATCATTCATCTCCTCCTCGACATCAGTCACATCATTCATCTCCTCCTCCACATCAGCCACATCATTCATCTCCTCCTCGACATCAGTCATCTTATTCATCTCCTTCTCCACATCAGCCACATCATTCATCTCCTCCCTCACATCAGTCACATCATTCATCACCTCCTCCATATCAGTCACATCATTCATCTCCTCCTCCACATCAGCCACATCATTCATCTCCTCCCTCACATCAGTCACATCATTCATCTCCTCCACATCAGTCACATCATTCATCTCCTTCTCCTCCACATCAGTGACATCATTCATCTGCTCCTCCTCATCAGTCACATGATTCATCTCCTCCACTTCATCTTCTCTAACAGCTGCATAAGCCAGTAATCAGGCTTGGGCTATCAAGGTCATAGTTAGGACTTTATCCTTCGATGGCAGTGAAGCTGGTTAGTTTGGTTTTCCAGGTACTTCTCCACAGAATAATTTGTAAATGTAGTCCAATATTCAAAATATTCACACCCTAGATTTCTTTGAAAATCTTTTCATTCAATAAAATGAACAGAACAGTATTTACAGATTTTGTTTTATTTGCATTTCAAAGAATTACTTGTCTTTCATTTCGATTCGAGATGTCATCCCGCTCCCTTTCATTTTCTAAGTAGAAGTACTTCATGGTCACATGGTGGTGTTACATAATATAATGCCTTATTATAGAGAGGATATACATTACACTCAAACAAAGGCAATATGTATAAATAATTTAACAAAGCCCCATGTATAACTTTTAAGGGAAACAGAAAATAGTTTATTACATTTTGGCAGGTGTACATATCCAAATTTGTAATTATTCGACAATGGCAAATTACTTATCATAATAACTCTGTGTACAGCTTGTCTGTATCCATTTTCTGAACAAAAGGAACAGCTGTTGTTTGTTCAATGTTTAAAGGTTCTAGTTTCGTTATTTTCCTCAGATGTAATATGACTGGACAGGTACTGAAGAATTTCCGCAAATAAAATGTTGACTATAGACTTTGCTTTTTAAGCAAGTTGGAACAGCAATCCCAGTGACTTTTTTAAGGTTGAGCCCCTCCAGGGCTGTGCATTTTGACACAGCACAGCTGGAATTAATAACCAAATTGTTCTGAAATTAATTCTGAGTGGAAGCTTGCTAACGCTTTCTAAAATAACAACCAAAACAAGGCACCAGCAGTAGCAGCAGTATTTCTAACACTGCAAGAAGACTGCAGTCTCAGAATTTCTAAACTTGTGTTCTTATATTTTGCAAAATAAAAGTCAGACATGACTGACACAGCCCTCTTGCAAGTCATTTTTGTGAATTGCATATGGCTTCCAAAAGCTGAACTATTTTTGCCATGGAGAAGTCACGAAAGATGATCTCATTTTTTCATGGGGTAGTACAACTAGCAAAAGATGACCAGTTTGTCGTGAGATTTACCCAATGGATGAAGAAATGCAGATAAAATTCAATTCCCAAACTAGTATCTGTGAGACAGGAGCTCCATATGTCTTTTATGTGTTTTCTTCTATTAGGGTAAAAAGGAAAAATTAGGCACATGGTGACTCAGTGTTTATGGGTTATGTCTGGGTATTCCAGCTAGCCACATGTAAAACCACAACCTGGCTGGTTGAGTTCACCAAACTGTTCATATGTATGTGTGTCTATTTATCCATACAGACGCAGACAGACAGACAGACAGACACACACACACACACACACACACACACACACACACACACCACACACACGTATATAGACATAAATGATCTCTCTCTCTCTCTGTGCCTCTCTCTCTCTCTCTATTTATATATATATATATATATATATATATATATATATATATATATATATATATGTGTGTGTGTGTGTGTGTGTGTGTGTGTGTGCATTACCCTTGCAGTTTTAGCCTAAGTTATTTTAAGAAGGTTTAATTATATGGAAAATTGTAAATCAGATTGTGCAGGATGCAGGCAGAATTTTGCACAAGATCAGTTATAAAAATCTTTCTTTTGGCCTTTTTAAATAAAGTCATTTGTGAGCTGGTACTGACTGTATATATACATTAAAAACAATACAAGCTAGAACAGTACATTCTACATCACTGAGAGCAGAGAATAAAAAAGTACACCGTCTTCTGTTACTAATAACAAAATAAATGTTCTTGTTTGTGCTTTAGTAATTTTTATTTTCACTGAACTCCTCTTTGTCCAACTACATTACACCACTCTGCCTTTCAGCAAAGATTTTAATGTTCCTATAAACTGAAATCTTACCCAGAGATTTTAGTTTTACTTGATATGGATTTTTGTAAGCGTAACATGCAGCTGAAGTGACCCAGTGCAAACGTTCATTGAAATCAGACTGTTTATTGTAGTTGTATTCTACTTAATGCATTTGTGGATTCATCAGAAAAAAATGAACCTTTGACAGGGGAGCCTAAATCATTAAAGTAACACAAAGGATTGCATTTCCATGAAATATCTAACTTGGGTGCCTTGATTTATCACTAAGATTCATTATTTGATGAATCAGCAATCTATTGTTTATGTGTCTTCACCCTTGCTTGCTCGAATTGCTATCTTCATCCAAGTTTTTTTTTATTTTCTATTTTTGTTCCATTAAAACAAGAGCAAATATGAAATAATAACAGAGATGCTTTTTCTTGCCGGGCTAATTATCACTTCTCAGTGGAAAGACTCAGTAGAACTGTTTGGTTTATTGGAAATGTATGCAAGGAGCACATTCATTCTGAAAGTACAGATTAAAATGTCCATAACAGTAACTTTTTTAACTTAATGTTTATCCTCTGCTTTATACAATACAGAGTTTCATTACTAGTTCATTCTAAATCATGCCTTCATGTGTGTGTGTGTGTGTGTGTGTGTGTGTGTGTGTGTGTGTGTGTGTGCGCATGCATCAGGATAGTTACTTAATAGATGGCTTCAGACTTCAGCATTACACTTCAGCACTCACAAAATGTGCACAAAACTAAATAGACAACACATAGTTCCATGCCCTGTCTACTGGACAGAGAACCTGGGATAAACTGATGTCACATTGGAGGGATTACACCACTCAGCTTACTTTGGAACACTTGGGATTACATAAAAGTATCCAGAGAATGTTGCTTGGCATGTTGAGGTCTGGCCTACCCTATTCAGTTAACATAGTGACCTTCATTAGAAGCTCTAGCATAGATGATGATGATGATGGTGCTGATGATTTTTCTGCTTCTTCTGAACTGAACGTGACTATCTATGATGGTTATTTAAACAGCTGTTTGTTAATACCTAAATGACAGTGATTTAATCAGAGAATAGTATATAAATAACAATGGCGCCTATCAACTTCCATTCTACATGGTTCATGGGGCCTATCAACTCCCATTCTACATGGTTCATGGGGCCTATCAACTCCCATTCTACATGGTTCATGGGGCCTGTCAACTTCCATTCTACATGGTTCATGGGGCCTGTCAACTTCCATTCTACATGGTTCATGGGGCCTGTCAACTTCCATTCTACATGGTTCATGGGCCGTCAACTTCCATTCTACATGGTTCATGGGGCCTGTCAACT
This sequence comes from Protopterus annectens, assembly GCF_019279795.1. NCBI lineage: Eukaryota > Metazoa > Chordata > Ceratodontiformes > Protopteridae > Protopterus > Protopterus annectens. Next base: position 1,096,972,825 of record NC_056726.1, read on the forward strand.
TCCATTCTACATGGTTCATGGGGCCTGTCAACTTCCATTCTACATGGTTCATGGGGCCTATCAACTTCCATTCTACATGGTTCATGGGGCCTATCAACTTCCATTCTACATGGTTCATGGGGCCTATCAACTTCCATTCTACATGTTTCATGGAGCCTATCAAATTCCATTCTGCATGGTTCATGGGGCCTATCAACTTCCATGCTACATGGTTCATGGGGACTATCAACTTCCATTTTACATGGTTCTATGAACATTTCTAGGGGAGAATCTATCTATAAACTTTAAAGAAGGATTATAACTTTTTGCATTTTGTATTGGAAAATCACTTATAGCACAATTGTAAGACTGGACTCCATGTTGTGTAGGTTACTGCATATTACATAAGCCATTGTAAAGCTTCTTCTGAGGGACACATTGTGATTTTTTTCCCCTGAGAAATATTACTCTGTTTAAGAAAAATGAATAAATAAATTAAACAGAAACAACCATGTGTTCATAGATTAATCTTGGATGTTTCAGCAAGCACAAAGGCTTATATTTTGATAATACAGACTGACCATAAAAAAGAGGTTAACGTGAACAACATTTGAAATTGAAAAGAATCCCTAGCAGCAGTGACTTCAGTGATTCCAAGCCTTAAGGAGACATGATTCAAAACATTAATCCATAGCGATTCTACAATTAAACATCGCTTGCCCATTTTCATGTTTTGGTTTTCCTTGTTTGACATGTTCTCCTACTTATTACCACAGAACAATGATATGTAGAATCGAACACATGATATTCACATGTAAATTAGAAACACTGGGCATAGAATGTTTTTATTTTATTTATTTCACCATGATATCAACCGGTCAGTAATCTGGCATGTTTTCTGTCCAGTTAACAAGACATATAGACAATGGACCAACAGAGGGTGTTATTATCTCATTCCTCATGTGACTTGCCTTTGTCTGTCCCATGCACTGTTTGAATTTCTTTATGGCTATTAACTGCACAGTTTCCTCAGGTGAAATGTTTCTGTCATCAGCGGACTTGTTTAAAAACTAATATTCTTCCCTTCACCAAAGAGCTGTCCACCTTGTATCTTGAGACTCAGACATCTTCTTCTGCTACATTACCGGTGCCAACATGCCTACAAGTAGTTGCCTAATGAACATTTGATGAATGGGTTTTACCCCAAATCAGCTTATTGAACTGGTAATCAACAACATTGCAAAATATATTAAAGTATGTAAAAGACTCATATTGGATCAAGGATAAGCTCAGTTGTGCTCTTATAACCATCCTGAATAAATATTATCATCCCAGATTTCCCAATTCCTTGGGAAGACAATAACATCAGATAAGCGGAGGTTGTGACCTTGTAAACGTTGTATTGAAGTGGGATCACTTGGGAGATATGCACATAAGTCCCCTCTTGGAAAAATCTTCACTTTTCTATTACAGTTGCACTTTCCTTTCATAAAATGCTGATTCTGTGAGTCAGCTCTGCTGAATTTGCATTTGAAAAGGATCAGTCTTTAGACTCAGCTTGCTCCCCTACTGTTGTCCTTGATGTGTACAATACTTTGATCTTTTTTTTTCCTGTTGCAGATATTTTATTAAACAAAGAAATCCTGTTTATTTTATAGTATAATAATGTGGTCGGGATTCAGAAGCATTGCTTAGGCAGCCACTTAATGGCAAAAGAATGCAACTGAATTAGTACAATGTGACCCGTAACAATGTCATAGGAGCCACTTAGCAAGGTGACAGTGAACTACTTAAGGAAAACTCTGGTGAAAACACCACGGGTCAACCTGTAACAGTGTCATAGGAGCTACTTAGCAAGGTGACAGTGAACTACTTAAGGAATACTCAGGTGAAAGCACCACACATCATGTATAGGACAGCATTGTGTGACAGCAGACACATGACTGTTGGAGCCCAATAGTGTGCACACAGCATGTCCACAATGGTGTGCATTCATACTTACAAAGGCCCTCTGCTACTATAACAGCTGAGAGCCATAATAAGGGATTCACAGCAAAGTCCCTACAAATATGTTCTTATAAATTTGAAAATGGTGATCAGAAGGACTGGGTGCTAAATGGGAAAGACAACCAAATGCAGGAAAGGAAGCTCCATAATTAGCAATAGGTCAGGATGATATCTGGCATTTGTGCTGTCCAGCACCACACTCACATCTGTGACTGCCATCATCACTAGATGTCCAATAGGCAATGTTGGATAGTAGTATGTCTTCTGCAGACCAATGGCATCATCACATTCTATGGCTCCTGCCAACTTACATATTGTGATCTACCAGCACTACCCCCAGATTGATTGCCTTACTCCCAATCTAGTGATCAGTCAACACGGTATCCTCCAGGTTGCCTCCTGGTAGATAACCTACATCAGCTGCAGCACTGCAGGCCTGGAGGCAGCTTGGCAACCCATCTAGAAATGACTGGCAAGTCACCAGTGAGGCAACTGCTGTCACACTCCACCTATAGATAAAACTGAAACTGCATAAAATAAAAACATAACCCAAGAGAAATAAAGCAATAAACAGCAAATACATATAGCAGAAGAACAGTGATAAAGAGAGAGAGAGAGAGAGAGAGAGAAGGAGACACACACACACACACACACACACACACACACACACACACACACACACACACACACACACACACACACACACACACACACACACACACACACACACACACACACACACACACACACACACACACACACTAGGGAAAAACATCAGCAAAATTGTGTAATCCTGCTACACATAAACATACCTAGAGCAGTAAAATGTTGTTGGGCATAAATGCCAATGTATACCGAAAGGTAGTGTTTTAGGTAGTGTGTTTCATGGTGCATGAGGGCAGGGCATAACTAATCCTCCCATGTGTGAAGAAAACTGCATCTGGCATAATGAGTGACTGTACAGGCCATGGAAAGTGGACTGGGACAACTAATGCCCACTGTTGTGTGATCAGGGAACATGCAAGATGGTGCTAGACATGGCCTAGCATGCAGAGGCCTGCAAGACAACACATGTCCATGCCATGAGGGCACAGCCGCAGATGCCAAACAGTGGCCTAAACAGGGTCACATAAAATAGTCGGCACTCACATACTGTGACAATTGCTAACCTCCAGTACACTGTACAGTACACTATAAGGCACGCTAAGGATGCGTCATTTAGGACTGACAGTGTCAGGGGCTTTGAAAGGACATTGCATGCATTATGTCATGCAGGCAAACCAGTGATCCAATGCAGTGGTCAGGGCTACAGGAAAAGTGATGGAAATAACAGGTGCAATGTAGAGTATGACAGACAGAATGCTGAAGGGACAATGACCGACACTTCACTGATCAACATCTGGACAGCACTGGCACTACACAGTCGTAGTGGAAGCAGGACACCACAGGAGCCTGAATGTACAGTGCATGTGTGTCAGGGAGAATATAGTAGTGGAGGGAGTGGCTTCAACTCTAGCAACACTGTAACAATGTAGTAGTGGAAGTAAGGGAGTTCCATGACAAGCAACACTGTAACAATGCAGTAGTGGAAGCAGGGGTTCCACAACTAGCAACACTGTAACAATGTAATAGTGGAAGGAGGGGTTCAGTGTCTAGAAACACTGTAACAATGTAGTAGTGGAAGGAGGGGTTCCACAACTAGCAACACTGTAACAATGTAATAGTGGAAGGAGGGGTTCAGTGTCTAGAAACACTGTAACAATGTAGTAGTGGTAGAAGAGGTTCCATGACTAGAAATGCTGTAACAATGTAGTAGTAGAAGGAGGGGTTCCACAACTAGAAACACTGTAACAATGTAGTAGTGGAAGGAGGGAGTTCCATGACTAGAAACACTGTAACAATGTAGTAGTGGAAGTAGGGTTTCCATGATTAGCAACACTGTAAGAATGCACAATTCTGCAGGTATCAAAAATATATGCAGCTATAATATCATTAGCGTTTATGTACCGCTACAGCTAAAAAGTCTTTCTGTGCAAGTCTACAAAGTCATCTTGTTACCCTCAATCTCTCCTGCCAATGAAAACATAACAGAAAAGGAAAAGTTCATGAATCAAATGTCATGCATTTGGCAGGGCAGTTAAAAGTAAATTACAGTACAATGTACCTGTCATGAGTCCTTACTGTAGATCTCTGGAGCACATTCTCTAGCCTCCTCTTCCAATTGGTGAAGAAGGTTATAGCAACACATCTTCAGGTCACTACAGTGATGTCAGCACCACTGACCAGCACGGCTGATGTCCATGACATCACTAACTGCAATGGCAAGGCAGTGTTGGCATCCACCTTGTGCTAGAGAACCTCATAAGAGGTGATCTCAGTGGCCTGTGTCCATGAAATAAAGAACGATTTTACATTCTTTCCTGTACCAGTGGGGCCCTATAACAGCCTGAATTCTCAGAAGCCATGCCACGTCCCAGGTTACAATGTGAGGAAAATGGTAGCACATTTACATGAATGCATTTTGTCGAAATCACATGGCGTGTTGCCAGACAGCATAGAATTACAACATTGTGTGATGCCATCGTATAGTGACACATAAATGGAATACCATGGTAGTGTTTGAGGTGTGAATCACATGTGGACCTGACTGCATGTAGCCAATACATGCAACATCTCATACCATGCAGGTTCTGTAGCACCACAAGAGGCCATACCATGGCTTAACACACTCACATTCCTGCAAAGCTCAATGCCTTCCCAAAAGTTCACAATTCACTTTGTTGTGTATTATGTATGCGCAGTTGTTGCAAGCCTAATCTATGTATTTATTTATGATGGGCTAGTAAAAAGCATTTTTCAGTCACTTTCTAGGCCACAAACCTGCACAACACATAAAACTATGCATGTAAGTAAATAATTAACACAATGGAAAGCACGTAGATATATCTCTCTCTCTCTTTATATATATATATATATATATATATATATATATATATATATATAAAACAAAACAGCTGTTTATTTGATGCAATTTGGTTGACTAAAGAGATGATCAACAGGTGTGTGAGACTGCATAGTCCCCAGGGTTGGGGAATATGCCCTTTCCCCAGTATTGTGCAGTCTCAGAGTGTGGGAAGGGTGCAGGGGAGGCTGTTTTGGACTTTTTTATTATTTTATTTGTGTGCTTTGTATGTATTACTCAAGACAGTTTTAGTGATGTGCTAATATTTGCAATGTTGTTTTTTTGTTGTTGATTTTAGCGACATCGACATTTGAATTTTGATTAAATTAGATATACCCATATATATGAGTAAATGCCTTCAATACAGTACCCTGTGACTTCTATTACATGAGACTGAATATGCTCAGCTTCAATGGAAAAAACATTTATCCTGGTTCAAGGTTACCCTACTGATAAAAGTCAACATGGAGAATGACAGGATTCCATGTCCGCCTACTACCCTCCATGCTGTGTCCACTCCTCTTCAAAAGATTTATTAATGATAATGTAATCATCATGAAAACAAGCTAATATTAAAGAATAGATGGATGACACATCATTGGCCTGCTCAACCCGCAGTCATTCCCACCAGCAAACTAGAAGACAAGAAGCTTTCCTATGTATATAGAGACCCAGCTCCAAAACCCCCCAAGTACTTTTAAACTCAAATAAATAAATAAATAAACATGATAATAATAATAATAATAATAATAATACTAAAATAATTATACTTTTCTACTAAGCTGGCAGTCATTACAAATATTAACATTAAACATAAATTTCTCTAATTACACCAATAGTGAAAAACTCAGCAATAGAAACTACGAGGTGAAATAATTGATGAAAACTTAGTTTGATAAGTTGTTCAAACTTGGTCAGAAACTTGGCCTTACCCAAGGCAAAACTCTTAACTCATTAACCAAAGCAGAATAGCCAGTTCAATCTGTCTTCCATGACTCAGTCTGCTCTATGATTCCTCAGTCATCATGAATCAGTAGTCTGTGCACCTGTGAAACAAAATTGCCAAATTCGCTATGACTTAAATTCCACAGTTCATCACTGTTCTGCACTCAGAAATGGCTCAATCTTCCGAACTTGTTTATCAGTATACAAATAAAAACAGACTTCAGATTGTTACCTATGTTACAGCTATGTATCAATATGGGATCAAGCCATTGCACACCTACTCTTGTGGTGTACCCCTGCCAGACTTCTAAGATTCACAGATCAGTATTTAAGTCTTAACTCACAAAGCTTATAATAACCTTGCCAAAGCCCTTTCTCTCTGTAAATATATCTAAATGCTAAGATTTATATTCCAAATGAAATAACATAAACTATTAACCTCCACAGCTTGAAAGTAAACCTAAAATGTCACCTTAATAACTTATGGCTTTGCCAATGTTCCTAACTCCCATGGTAAAATCACCCCTATAATAATAAAACTCTCACTGGTCATTACTGCCATATATATGTTGCACTGTCTAACAGTGATGTCTGATTACGAGGCTCTTTATCTAGCTAGCAGACTCTGTAAAAGGCAACTATGCTGTATCTTTCCAGACAATGCCCTCTACCTTGGCACTATCAACACTCAGTATGACGATTCTCCCCTTTGCAAATGCACTACCTAAAATATAACATACTGCCCTCCTCCACCCATAATGAAATGCTCTAGCTAGATCATGACCAGAACATCCTCTTGAAGAGGTATTCTCTGTGTAAATAGGATTATATTATACCACTCTGTCTTGTCTGATCATTGAATAAACGGTATTTTCAAACCTTGAAAATCTCTCTGTAAATGGATATATATATATATATATCATTTAAATATAGATCTATCTGTGAAATGCTATCTAAAGCCAATGGCATGTTTTTGAACATATTTCTACTGAATGCTCTATGTGTGTACATTTCCTTATTCTGGTTAAATAATACTATGAAACTCTGTATGCTTGTGTGCTGCATGCTTCCTTAATGAGGAGCTCTTCTCCCAAGGTCTCCACTGTAAAGGTGTATCATAAGCTGTCAGACTTTCTCAGTATAAAAAGGTAAAGCAATATATAAATGAAATAAATAATTCCAGCGTCAGGCATCTATAAACCAAGAACACCATCTTTAATTCACTAATAGGTTCATAGGTACAGTATATACTAGGCTAATGACCGCCAGGGTCTTTATAAGCCTAGCATCACATCCCAACCCAATTGTGTCCCCATGTAATGTGAGCATCTATTTGGAGGGGTGTGTTTGCTTGGGAATATTTATGGTTGGCCTCTGTCTACCAGACACATGGAGGCCAGACTGGGGTGAATTTTTGATTTCCCATCCAACGGGCAAGGTTTTATTTCAAAAGGGTTAGGGATGGAGTCTGATTCACATGGATGAGGAGCTTATTCCAAAATATGGGCTCCTTTGAGACACATCTCTATCTCACCATCATGTTCTATTTATGTCACAATCAAAGCTTAAATCCTTGGATCTAGTGTTTCTGGTGCTATTTGTTTTGCAGCTGTGCAAAAGGTCCATCAGGGCTGCATCTGTGGATGCTTTATATGGCAGACATAGATTGCCTCTTAGTAATGTGCAGCAGACTGGGTATAGACATAGGGCTTTAACATGATCTGCATGGGGCAACATGTTAATACCCAAGATTCTCTTGGTGAGGAACTTCTGTGGGTGCTCCAGCTGTTGCATGCAGTCAGGTACATGCTGAAGAGGGCATTATTCTCAATAATGGGCCTGATAAGGGCCAAGTAAAGTGATTCTATAACTTACTTGGACCCGAATGCCCTACCCTTACTTACAAGTTACAACCTAAGTGTTGATCAAAGGTCAGATTACTGCCTACATATGTTTGAAATCCCTAACTACTCTTACTGTTGGGTCATCTCTTACAGGTGTCATATTGATGGAGTAATTATCCTAGGTGGACTTTTTCCCAAAAGGCAGTATAATGCACTTCTTGGCATTGAGTTTTAAGCCATGGCTTTGGCACCATTCATTTGTCTGTGTTAAACAATCTTGTGGGATGTTAGCTCCATAGGGGAATCTATGATAGGTCAGTCACCTACAAACTTAATGAGCCAGAGGCCCTTAACATTAGCCTTGACCTCCAACAAGTAGATGACAAAGAAGAGCAGACCCAGCACTGAGCCCTGAGGTACTCTGCTGGTCAGTCTCTTAGTGAAGGTAGTCTCACTAATCCTGACTTCTTGAGTCCTATCTGTAAGTCAGCTGGCAATCAAGCAAGTTATGTAGGGATTCATGACTAGCTCAGTGAGTTTGTCAATAATATATGAGTTGGGTATTGCATCAAACACCTTAGCCACATCTACATAGGTGACATCTCTTGCCTTCCCCTCAGTCATTGCCTTGATGACCCTCTCAAAGAAGTCCACCAGGTTAAGTAGGCATGATCTTCCTTTAACAAAACCAGATTGGGATGGGTCCAGTGTATGTAAGTTGCCAATGTCTTTGTTAATCACTTCCATGATAATTTGTTCTTTGGCTTTGCATATTAGACTAGTCAGACTAATGTGCTGTAGTTTCTGGGGTCAGCTGATGGTCCACCCTTGTGAAGAGGGATAACCATTTCAGTACTCCATTCATGTGGTATGTAGTCTGTTTTGCTCCATTCATGTGGTACGTAGTCTGTTTTGCTCCATTCATGTGGTACGTAGTCTGTTTTGCTCCATTCATGTCATATGTAGTCTGTTTTGAGACTGCAGTTGAAAAGTGACTCAAGTGGTCCTAATAATCGTGTCTCAAGCTGTTTAAGATACAACCCGGGATACAGTCAGGGCTCAATGAGGCTGTGTTTCTGGCCTTAGTGAGTGCCACCACGATCTGCTCCCTGCTAATAGTTGTGGGAGCGGTTATACCCGGGAGGGGGGACAAGAAGAATGAGGGTGATGAAGTTAGTGGTTATGCCACTCTTACACTATTTACCCCCACATGGTGAAGGTGGTACTATTTACCCTCACACAGTGAAGGTGGTACTATTTACCCCCACACAGTGAAGGAGGTACTATTTACCCCCACATGGTGAAGGTGGCACTATTTACCCCCACACAGTGATTGTGGTACTACTTACCCCCACATGGTGAAGGTGGTACTATTTACCCACACACAGTGAAGGTGGTACTATTTACCCCCACACAGTGAAGGAGGTACTATTTACCCCCACACAATGAAGGAGGCACTATTTACCCCCACACAGTGAAGGAGGTACTATTTACCCCCACACAGTGAAGGAGGTACTATTTACTCCCACACAATGAAGTTGGCACTATTTACCCCCACACAGTGAAGGTTCATAGGTTCATAGGTTCATACTAGGCTATCTGCCCTAGGGCATTTATAAGCCTAGCCAGAGTGTGTGTGGCTTTCACCACCCCTTAGGATGAGAATACTATACCCATTAGTTTGCTGTGCCTCTGTCCAGCAGTGATACAGAGATGATTCCCGGGGTAAACCTACGATCTCCCATCCACTCGTCAAGATTTCTCTTGAACAGAGTCAGTGAGGGGCTCTGCCTCACATGGACTGGGATTCTGTTCCATAGTGTAGGGAGTCTCTGGGTGATGAATCTGTCCCTCCAGCACGTCCTATTTATATCCGTGTTGAGGTTTAAGTCTCTTGCTCTCGTGGCTCTGGTGGATTTGGATTTTTGAGGTGGAGCATGTCCATTAATTCGGGTTGGACATGGCCTTGTATGTCAGGCACAGATCACCTCTGAGCAGGCGGTATGCGACTGAATAGAGCTGGAGTTTCTTCAGTCGGGCATCGTATGACATATGTTTGAGCCCTTTATTCTTTTGGTGAGGAACTTTTGGGGTCTTTCCAACTGCTGCAGGTGTCGGGTAAGGTACATTCCGAATGGGGCGTTGTACTCAATCATTGGTCTGATAAGTGAAGAGTACAGGGGTACAATGACCTCTCCTGATCTGGATGTGAATCCCTTCATGATCAGGTGGGCAATGTAGAAGGTCTTCCTAACCACTTTGGCAATGTGAGTGTCAAAAGAGAGGTTACTGTCAACTTGGGTCCCCAGGTCCCTGATAACTTCTTCTGTGTTTAATGGATTACCACTTATGTGGATAGGGGTTACCTTGTTTTTCCCAAAGGGTATGACTATACATTTTTTGGCATTTAGCTTATGGCCAGGAGGTACTATTTCCCCCCACACAGTGAAGGAGGTACTATTTCCCCCCGCACAATGAAGGTGGTACTATTTACCCCCACACAGTGAAGGTGGCTCTATTTACCCCCACACAGTGAAGGTGGTACTATTTATCCCCACACAGTGAAGGCGGTACTATTTACTCCCACACAATGAAGGTGGTACTATTTACTCACATACGGGGAAGGTGGCACTATTTACCCCCACACAGTGAAGGTGGTACTATTTACCCCCACACAATGAAGGAGGTACTATTTACCCCCACACAGTGAAGGAGGTAATATTTACCCCCACACAATGAAGGTGGTACTATTTACCCCCACACAGTAAAGGAGGTACTATTTACCCCCACACAGTGAAGGTGGTACTATTTACACCACACGGTGAAGGTGGCACTATTTACCCCCACACAGTGACGGAGGTACTATTTACCCCCACATGGTAAAGATGGTACTATTTACCCCACACAGAGAAGGAGGTACTATTTACCTCCACATGGTGAAGGTGGTACTATTTACCCATGCACGGTGAAGGTGGCACTATTTACCCCCACACAGTGAAGGTGGCTCTATTCACCCCCACACAGTGAAGGTGGTACTATTTATCCCCACACAGTGAAGGCGGTACTATTTACTCCCACACAATGAAGGTGGTACTATTTACTCACATACGGGGAAGGTGGCACTATTTACCCCCACACAGTGAAGGTGGTACTATTTACCCCCACACAATGAAGGAGGTACTATTTACCCACACACAATGAAGGTGGCACTATTTACCCCCACACAGTGAAGGAGGTAATATTTACCCCCACACAATGAAGGTGGTACTATTTACCCCCACACAGTAAAGGAGGTACTATTTACCCCCACACAGTGAAGGAGGTACTATTTACCTCCACATGGTGAAGGTGGTACTATTTACCCACGCACGGTGAAGGTGGCACTATTTACCCCCACACAATGAAGGTGGTACTATTTACCTCCACATGGTGAAGGTGGTACTATTTACCCCCACATGGTGAAGGTGGTACTATTTACCCACTGTTTGTCACATGGCTGCGTGTTACCTTTAAGGTTTTGGACAAAGCTGTAGAAGGCCTTGAGGTTGCCTTAGCCTGTGAGCTGAATTTGCTGGCCAGCAGATTTGCTATGTCACTCTGCATGGTGAAGGTGGTACTATTTACCTCCACATGGTGAAGGTGGTACTATTTACCCCCACATGGTGAAGGTGGTACTATTTATCCACAGTTCAGCATATGGCTATGTGTTACCTTTAAGGTTTTGGACAAAGCTGTAGAAGGCCTTGAGGTTGTCTTAGCCTGTGAGCAGAATTTGTTGGCCAGCAGATTTGCTATGTCACTCTACATGGTGAAGGTGGTACTATTTACCCCCACACAGAGAAGGTGGTACTATTTACCCCCACACAGTGAAGGTGGTACTATTTACCCCCACACAGTAAAGCTGGTATTATTTACCCCCACACAGTGAAGGTGGCACTATTTACCCCCAATTCGGCTCACTGCTGCGTGTTACTTTTAAGGTTTCAGACATAGCTGTAGAAGGCCTTGTGGTCGCCTTAGCCTGAGCGGCCATCTTGACAGTGCAATCAGCTTTGGTACATTTAATTAGTATGCTTAGTTTCTTGTTCAATTTGATTAGTGAACTCTTGTTGCTGTTTCTGATTTTGGCCTTGACATTTTTCCTTTGGTTATATATCCTGTTAAGGTTAGGGTTCTACCATATGAGGTTTGTTTTGGGGGAGTTGTCTTGAACTTATTACTGGTAGGTATATTAGCTTCTATACAGCCATTTACATGGTTATACAAGGTTTCTGTGAACAATTCTGTGCAAGTTGATGGGAATTCAGGGTTCAGAGGGGCACTGGACTTTTGACAAAGTGTCTCTTAATTGGATGTAGTTTGCTTTACAAATTCCCAACTGTTACAGGTTTAGCTGGGTTTTCCAAGCTGATTTTTATATTGAAGGAGACAACTTTGTGATCTGACTTCACCAGTGAGGCTGTGATATGGGGGCAGTGCAGCATTCTTCCAAATTAGTGAGTACTAGGTCCAGCATGTTCGGACCTTTGGTTGGTTGGATTGTGCACTATCTGGTCCAGGGTATTTGTGTTATTTATGTTAAAGTACAGGAAATATTGTGCCTGCAAGTTGGAGGCAGTGTATGTTTCCCAGTTTATAGAGGGGTAGTTGAAGTCTCTCATGAATAGATTATTTTGTTGGATAGTGAGTGCATCCAACTGGTCTAGGTAAATACCAGGGCATTATGATTTTTAGCCAATCTAGAGTTATACTTCTTGCTAATGTATATTGAGACACCTCCACCTTTAGTCTCTGTCAGTGTGGCTAGTGATCTAAATGTGCAGAAGGCATTGAAGCCTTGGACTGATGGAGTACTTTCTGCAGGTTTAAACAATGTCTCAGTAAAGGCACAGGTGTCTATATTCTCTGGGGTGAGGAGACCTTGTAAGGTTTGGAGTTTCTAGTTAATACTCCTAGCATTGAGCAGTATCAGCTTTAGGTTCCTCTGGGATTTATTTGGTAAACTGACAATTCTGTCAAATTGGTATTGCCTAATAAAGGCCCTAAGGGCACAGATAAAGTTTTAGTCAGTATCCAGAAGCCCAGGGGAACAGCTGTTGACCATCTTTAGCAAAGCAACATGATCTGTTATCTATGTCTTTCCATGCTGGCAAGTATTAAATCCTGCTGGAATGACACCAGGAACTAAGACAATTGTTAAAATAAATAATCTTTTGTTCATAATGCAACATTACCTTTGGTGAAGGTAGAATGCTGCTCAGTGCAGGGCACATACTTGTCTCAGACATATATTTAGACAGGTCCATAACATCTCTCTTCATGTAGTCCAGCGAGGTACTTCTCAGGTCATTTACACCCACATGGACTGTGACAGAATCATATTTGTACCTAGGGTGCACTGACTTGAGAGCATGCATAATATTTGTACCTAGGGTGCAGTGACTTTGAGAACATGCATAATATTTGTACCTAGTGTGCAGTGACTTAAGTCCATGCATAATCTGGCAGATCCTGGTCCCTGGTAAACAAATAACCGTTATCTTCTCATTGTCCAGTATAGTGAGTGGGGCATCTGTGTATCATACAATGGAGTCCCCTATGACAAGAGTCCTGGATAGTGAGGCATCTGTGTGTCATACAATGGTGTCCCCTATGACATGAGTCCTGAGTAAAGTGTTTGCTTGCCTTATGGGCTTCATTCTTGGGGTTCCATTGGGTGGAGGTGTATGTGTGGTGTTTGGTGTTGCTTTTGGTGTGTGCATGATTGGTGAGGACAGGCATTGCTGTCTGTATGCTTTGGAGGTCTTTGAGGTTTGGGAAGATTGCTTTTTGGTAGTTAGCATAAGATGGTCTATGTGTGTGGTGAATACCATGTGTGGTGGATGTAGTGTGTATGTTCTTCCAAACCTTGTTTTGGAAGTGAGATTTTTGCCTTCAATGAAATTGTATATGTACATCACTATCACACTGTAGTAGTTTCTTTAAGGATTAAATGGTTGTCTGTGAATAAGAGACAATTGCTACAATGCCTCAGGATACCCATATCTGCCAAGCTGGCTACAGAAACATTTGGAAATTGCATATTTATATTGTCCAGGCCTGTATTAGAGTAGGCTTTTATGGTTTGAGGACTGGGTTATGCATAGGTCTCCTAGAGATAATAACTAGAGCTGGATAGTGCTTAAGGGACTAAGGACGGGTGGCACGATGCCAGGGTAATCATAAGGGCTAGGCTTGTAAAGGCTCCAAGGTCATTAGCCTAGTATACACCTATGAACCTATGAAGATATGGTATTAGTGCTGTTAGATGTGTAAGCTAGCTGCTCTAAGCTTAACTCCATGCAGTGCATCACTGAGTTACAAGTTATAGCCTTAATACTAGTTATAATAGTTATATAGTTAAACTTTACTGTCCAAGCATTTGCATCTGTACAGGGCACTGCCAACCACCATTGGACCGTGCACAGCTCCAGGTGAATGCTCCTAATTTATAGCAGAAGAAATAAACCAGCCCTCGGGCCAGAAAACAAATATGCTTTGAGCATTTCTAGTGGGATTTCCAATCCAGAAAGTCCAGACAAACAACTTCTGCCACAAGATGGATGATCACAACTTCTGCCACAAGATGGATGATCTGCTCCTCATAATGTAAAAACAGCACAACTTAACCCACGAGGGCAGTTAAACAACACAACAATTTACTACTAAGCCAGATCACCCTACAGCAAGGCATTAGCAAATGTTGATTATTTCTGGGACATGGACTAACAAACTACACATAAAAAATACACAGCTTTACTGAAAATAAACAAGTCAGTGCCTGCTCAGCTCTGTAGATGTATTGGTACTGTGCAAGCCAGGACTGGTTTGGTGTTATGATATATATTGTATGGATTGTATACTCATTGTTACTTAGTCCTGATTGTATACATTATATGTCATACAACTCCACATTATTTAGTCCAGAGTGTATACAATTATGTGGTAAAACTCCACCTTACTTAGTCTGGATTGTGTACATTGTATGTGGTACAACTCCACCTTACTTAGTCTGGGTTGTATACATTGTATGTTGTACAACTCTACGTTACTTTTGTATGTGGTACAACTCCACATTACTTAGTACGGATTGTGTACATTGTTTGTGGTACAACTCCACTTTACTTAGTGTGGATTATATACATTGTATGTGGTACAGCTCCACATTATTTAATCCGGACTGTACACATTGTATGTAGTAAACTCCACGTTACTTAGTCCGGAATGCATACATGGCATGTAGTACAACTCCACATTAATTAGCTGGATTGTATACATTGTATGTGGTACAACTCCCCGTTACTTAGTCCAGAGTGTATACATTGTATGTGGTACAACTCCACTTTATTTAGTTCAGATTGTATACATTGTATGTGGTACAACTACACTTTATTTAGTTCAGATTGCATACATTGTATGTGGTACAACTCCATGTTACTTAGTGCAGAGTGTATACATTGTATGTGGTACAACTCCACGTTACTTAGTCCGGATTGTGTAAATTGTATGTGGTATAACTCCATGTTACTTTGTCCAGATTGTATACATTTTATGTCATACAACTCCACATTACTTAGCCTAGATTATATACATTGTATGTGGTACAGCTCCACATTACTTATTTTGGATTGTATATATTGTCTGTGGTACAACTCCACGTTACTTAGCCTGTACTGTATACAGCAAAGTTTTTTTTAAACCACTGGAGCCATCTTGGCTTACTCACAGCAGCTGCCAATTCCCTTCAGCTCATGGTGTATCTCATTGTAAGTATTTCAGATTTATTTTTTATATTGCAGCTAAGGTCTCTACAAATTCAATTGTTCTATTGCTTTGTTTCTGTCAGCATTGCTACTGTTGCAGAACTGGTCTCCTATTTATACAAGCTGTAGACAAAGTGTTACAATGTATCATTTTCCAGTCTAACTTGGTGCTTAGTGTGTTTTTGTGCTGCTAGCACTTACAGATGCTACAGTATCAAACTGGGTTGCTACTCCTCATCACTTTTGGTTAGTGCATACTTTTTAGTTAAAATAGATGCTAAGCATTCTGACTGAGTGTTCTGTGATTCAATGTGAAGGAAAGCTATAAGTTAAATACAAAACACCATGTTACGGCTAAAAGTCCTGTTTTGCTGCCAAGTGAGAGTGATCCTTAGTTGTTTTAACTGCTACACCATGAAAATAATATAGCAATGTAGGTATGTAAATGTCTGTGTTGCAATATTTAAGTAATTTTATATACAATTGCTGTGATAGTTTACTACTGCTATATCTGGGATAGAACTGTCTCTTTAGATTCATGGGCTACCTAAATTATCCGGTACATAACACTAAGTAAGGTGATTTTTTTATGTCAAGGGCTTCATATGCAAATGCATAACAGTTGCCTGAGCCTTTTTTACTAAACACTTTGTACCTGCGTAAATAGTGTAATGTGCTGCTACTCTTAAACCCAATACCCCTCCTGCCTGGGTGATAATTTATTATTTCAGTTACTTTTTACAGCACTTCTCTCTCATTCCCCTTTCAGAGACCTTAACATAGTAATTCTTTTTGTCTCCATCTTTTCATTTAGTGACCACTGTCCCTGTAAACAGGTCTCTCTCAGTCCCCCACTTGCTGAATTCTTGGCCATTGACCGCATCTGCAGTGAAGAAACCAGCCACAAGGACTCAAGGGCTTTAACAAGAAAATAAGTTACTGTAGGTGTCCAGCTACATTTCCCTCTTAGCCTGCTACTGTAGAAAGTACCTGGTCTAAAGCAGAAATAACTGTCCATACCCACGGCCAGGGGCAGCAGCTGCCCCCCTATCCCCATCAGCTGCAAATACATCCCCCCAGTAACTTTTAGTTGTCATTAAACCAAGATAAAGCTTTAGGTGAAAAAGGTAACCCAGTAGATACACTGGAACTGCCCATTTGTAAACTAGAGGCAAAAAGGTATTTAAACTGCCACTTTTTGTCTGCTTCAAACTAGGTATCTACCCAGAAAGGACACAGCTGAAATCAGGTCTATAGATTGTTTTTTGTCTGCTTCAAACTAGGTATCCACCCAGGAAGGACACAGCTGAAATCAGGTCTATAGATTGTTTTTTGTCTGCTTCACACTAGGTATCTACCCAGGAAGGACACAGCTGAAATAAGGTCTATAGATTGTTTTTTGTCTGCTTCAAACTAGGTATCTACCCAGAAAGGACACAGCTAAAATCAGGTGTGTAGATTGTTTTTTCCTACTAGATTCTAATAACTCCTAACAATTTGGCTATTTAGTCACAGCTATTTAGATACTTACCCTGCAATCTTTAGCCTGGGGGGGTTCTAGCCCACTCTATTCGCTACACTCACTTTGCTCCCCTCCCCGCCCACTATTCCTACCTGCCTCCAGTACCTCTACATTTATTCTTAGCCTTAACCCCACCCCTAATTACCACCAATTAGGCTACACCACTAGTCACCCCCTCCCCTACATCCAACACAATCATGCTACTACCTAATATAATAACAATCCTAACCTGCGTAGTTCTAGCTCACATTAAATCCTACCAAGGCTCCACAGTCACATGCCCCAACAATTTCCACTGTACTCTCTCAACACTCTCCCTCAAACATTTACATTATAATTACACAATCCCCGCCACCAAAAACATCCTCCAAATACACACGCTTCATTACCAAATACCGAACACACTCAAAAATAAAATATACCTAAGATACCATAAGCAATTTACTATGTATATAAAACATATCCTAAAAACCCTCTATAAACTAGCCCTCTCTGGAAACATCCATCCAAACCCTAGTTCTCCCAAATCCAACTCAACCCCAAACCCTAGTCAAAGCAACCTCCCCACTACTCAACTCCTAGCCAATAAGAACAGACTTACTTATAATGTCCCTAAACATCAGAAGCATATGCAATAAAATCAAAGAACTACATGCCAACATAAGCATATATTCCCCAGATATTTACTTTCTAACTGAAACCTGGCTCAAACCTCACATCAAAAGTGAGGAAATACTTCGACCTGAATACAACATCCTTCGCATAGACAGATTGTACAAAAAAGGAGGTGGTGTTTCATTGATATTTAAACACCACCTCAGTATTCAACTCCTGAACTCATCTGCCCCTCACCACAACAATGAAGAAATCCTTTATGCCAATCTCAGACTAAACCCAGACAAAACAATCAATATCATAGGATGCTATTTCCCACCAGGGCAAAATATTGCACCCCTAGAAAATCTCTTGAGCTGGGCTACTCTAGCTCTACCCCAGGAAACCATCATTCTCAATGACTTTAACATCAACTGGCTGTCCTGTAATAATCTCCCAACCATTCACCTTAATCTCCATGGGTTCACTCAACTCATCCAATCCCCTGCCCGAATCAACAAAAACCCTAACAATCATACCTTACTTGATTGGATCCTAGTCAACAAAGCCCCTCACTCTTACCTAGCAGGCTGCTTACCTGACAGTCTTAGTGACCAGTCCCCCACTTTCCTAATTCGGCACCACACATCAGTCTCAAGCCCATTATCCACAGGCAAATATGCAACAAGTTCAACTTCAACCCCAACTCCTTCATCTCCTCCCTGCAAAAAATTAACTGGTCACCACTAAAATACCTCAACATATATGTGGCTGTCCACTTCTTCAACAGTACCTTCCTCTCCATCCTAAACACCCATGCTCCTGTAAGAAAATCCAGAGATAAGGCCTGGGAGCACTGGCAACTAAAAAAAAAATAACTCAGTTAGACAATCATTGCTTGCGCATTAAAGCCAAAAAGCAAATACAATTAGACAAATCCCTCTACTATAAATCCACCCTAAACTCTACTAACCGCAGCCCAAAGCAATTCTGGTCCACTATTAACACTATCTTCCACCCAGGGAAGGTTGACACCCCCCAGCCTTCCATTCCCCCCTTCCTCCAGCAATATTGCTGACTCCTTCATCAAACACTTCACTGAAACTATAACATCTCTAAAGAAACAACACTTCCCTACAACAGCCCCCCAGCTCCTAACCCTAACCTCCCACTCCTCTTTTCTTCTTCACCTCAGTACCTACCTCCAACATAAAAAGATATTGTCAAAACTTAACACCACCAAACTCACAGCTGACAACATCCCCTCTGAATACTTGAAAAGTGCAGCTGATACACAAACCTACCCAATTTCAATTCTAATCAACATTCCATAACAGAAGGCTATGTTCCCTCGATATGGAAAATATCCCACATCATTCACCTCCACAAAGGCACCCACTCCACCGACCTCTCCAATTAGTGCCCCATTGCTCTCCTCTCCCCTCTCTCCAAGATACTTGAAAAATGCATCGACACCCAAGTCTCCAACTACCTCTTAATTAATTAATAATAGCCTCTCCAAAACCCAGCATGGTTTCAGGCCATATAACAGCACTACCTCTGCTCTGCTCTCCTTCACCAACACTATACGTCATCACAAAAACAATGGCCTCTTCTCTACTGCTGTATTTCTAGATCTCTCAAAGGTCTTTGACATGGTATCTCATGAGCTGCTACTCTCTACTCTCCCCAACCTCTCCTTCTCACAATCAGCCTGCAACTGTTTCCACAGCTATCTACACAGGCACCAGCAATTAGTAATCTGGGATGATAACCTATCACCTTGCCTCCCAGTTACTCTTGGAGTTCCCCAAGGGTCTATCCTTGGCACTCTGCTATTCTCACTTTTCACTAACAACCTACATACTGCTATCACACAAGCATCTCTTATACAGTACTCAGATGACTCTACTCTCATCTGCTCTGCCCCCACTCTACCAGAACTACAACAAATCACACAGGAATCATTCTCTTCTGTAGAAAGCTGGCTATCCAATGCTCAGCTCCTACTCAACATAAGTAAGACAACATTTCTCCTGTTCTAACCTTCCAAAGCCACCCAAAACACTCCCCACTTCAACATTCTCACCAAAGACAATACCATCATCTCTCCATCAGAATGCACAAAATTACTCAGCGTGGAAACAGACAACAAACTTAGATTTGACACCCACATATCTCTCATAATAAAAAAAGTTCACAAGAAACCTGGTACATTATATCGAAGCCGCCAGTTCCTAACCAAGGCGGCTAGAATCTCCATAGCCAATTCCCAGCTAATCTCCACCCTACTCTATGCACCCTTCATACTTACCAGCCTTAGACAAACAGACCTACACAAGCTGGATGCTTGTTACAACAAAATTGCTAAATTTGACACTGGAACCTCCTACCGCAGCCGTCATTGTATCTCCCTTAAAGAACTAAACTGGCTAGAACTCCCACAACTCCTTCACTTTAATGAACTCATCCACGGTCATAAACTTATTAACCACCCCCATAACATCCCTTCCCTTCAAACCCTTCTCCACCCCTATCACTCCACTAGGCCCCTAAGATCAAGCAACAAAAATCAACTCACTGTTATCAAACACAAAAACTCAGCAGGAGAAGCCATATTTTCATGTACCATATCTAAACTTTGGAACAATCTTCCACCCTCTATAACTACTCTACCTTCCAGCAGCCTTTTCAAGACTGTGCTCAAATTCCACCTAAATTTACATTGGTTTTGTCCTTGTTCTAATCCAGACTAACACCCCCACCCTTACCTTCCCCGCACCCACCTAGACTCTCAACCCAACTATACTACCACCACTACTAACCACAGTCAGAATTAGCTAGTTGTCTTTACATACTTTAAAATCTTGTCTGACAACTTTGTTACTAATATTATAAATGGCAAACTATCTTAACTTGCAACATTTACTGTATATACTGTTGATAATCAATATCTTGTTATTGTATTAAAGCCAACAACCTGTAATGTTGTTTACTATTGCTGCAACTTTATATCTCTATTTATCATGTACATGATGTGGAGCTTTTCTCCCCGGGCATCCGCTGAAAAAGGACCTGCATCCAGTCGGAATTTCCTGGTAAACAAATGTAAATAAATAAATAAATAAAATTGTATGTGGTACAACTCCATGTCACTTAGTCCAGACTGTATACATTGTATGTGGTACAACTCCATGTTACTTAGTCCGGATTGTGTACATTGTATGTGGTACAACTCCACCTTACTTAGCCTGGGTTGTATACATTGTATGTGGTACAACTTCATGTTACTTTTGTATGTAGTAAAACTCCACATTACTTAGTCCAGATTATATACATTGTATGTGGTACAGCTCCACATTACTTAGTCTGGATTGTATACATTGTATGTGATACAACTCCACGTTACTTAGTCTGGACTGTACACATTGTATGTAGTAAACTCCACATTAATTAGTCCAGATTGTATACATTGTATGTGGTACAACTCCACATTACTTAGTCCAGACTGTACACATTGTATGTAGTAAACGCCACATTACTTAGTCCGAAGTGCATACGTTGCATGTAGTAAAACTCCACATGAATTAGTCCAGATTGTATACATTGTATGTGGTACAGCTCCACATTAATTAGTCCGGATTGTATACATTTTATGTGGTACAACTCAACTTTACTTAGTCTGGATTGTGTACATTGTATGTGGTACAACTCCATTTTACTTAGTCCAGATTGTGTACATTGTATGAGGTACAACTCCACATTAATTAGTCCAAATTGTATACATTGTATGTGGTACAACTCCACATTACTTAGTCTGGATTGTGTACGTTGCATGTGGTACAACTCCACGTTACCTAGTCTGGATTACATACATTGTATGTAGTAAACTCCACGTTACTTAGTCCGAAGTGCATACATTGCATGTAGTACAACTCCACATTAGTTAGTCCAGATTGTATACATTGTATGTGGTACAACTCCACATTATTTAGTCTGGACTGTACACATTCTATGTAGTAAACTCTATGTTACTTAGTCCAGATTGTATACATTGTATGTGGTACAGCTCCACATTAATTAGTCCGGATTGTATACATTGTATGTGGTACAACTCCACGTTACTTAGTCTGGATTACATACATTGTATGTGGTACAACTCCACATTACTTAGTCCGGATTGTATACATTGTATGTGGTACAACTCCATATTACTTAGTCCAGATTGTATACATTGTATGTGGTACAGCTCCACATTAATTAGTCCGGATTGTATACATTGTATGAGGTACAACTCCGCATTACTTAGTCTGGATTGTGTACATTGTATGTGGTACAACTCCACGTTACCTAGTCTGGATTACATACATTGTATGTGGTACAGCTCCACATTACTTAGTCTGGATTGTATACATTGTATGTGACACAACTCCACGTTACTTAGTCTGGACTGTACACATTGTATGTAGTAAACTCCACATTACTTAGTCCGGATTGTATACGTTGTATGTGGTACAACTCCACATTACTTAGTCTGGATTGTGTACGTTGTATGTGGTACAACTCCACGTTACCTAGTCTGGATTACATACATTGTATGTAGTAAACTCCACGTTACTTAGTCCGAAGTGCATACATTGCATGTAGTACAACTCCACATTAGTTAGTCCAGATTGTATACATCGTATGTGGTACAACTCCACGTTACTTAGTCTGGACTGTACACATTGTATGTAGTAAACTCTATGTTACTTAGTCCAGATTGTATACATTGTATGTGGTACAGCTCCACATTAATTAGTCCGGATTGTATACGTTGTATGTGGTACAACTCCACTTTACTTAGTCTGAATTGTGTACATTGTATGTGGTACAACTCCATTTTACTTAGTCCGGATTACATACATTGTATGTGGTACAACTCCACGTTACCTAGTCTGGATTACATACATTGTATGTGGTACAACTCCACATTACTTAGTCCGGATTGTATACATTGTATGTGGTACAACTCCATATTACTTAGTCCAGATTGTATACATTGTATGAGGTACAACTCCGCATTATTTAGTCCGGACTGTACACATTGTATGTAGTAAACTCCATGTTACTTAGTCCGAAGTGCATACATTGTATGTAGTACAACTCCACATTAGTTAGTCCAGATTGTATACATTGTATGTGGTACAACTCCACATTATTTAGTCTGGACTGTACACATTCTACGTAGTAAACTCTATGTTACTTAGTCCAGATTGTATACATTGTATGTGGTACAGCTCCACATTAATTAGTCCGGATTGTATACATTGTATGTGGTACAACTCCACTTTACTTAGTCTGAATTGTGTACATTGTATGTGGTACAACTCCATTTTACTTAGTCCGGATTACATACATTGTATGTGGTGCAATGCATAGGTTCATAGGTTGGTACTAGGCTATCTGCTCTAAGGCCTATGCAAGCCTAGCCATAACAATTCCCTGGCTATTTCATCCCACAGTATTTACTTCCCTGGACCCCTGTCTACTACGTTACTTAGTCTGTACTGTATTGTATGTGGTACAACTTCATGTTACTTATTCCAGATTGTATACATTGTATGTGGTATAACTCCACATTACTTAGTATGGATTGTGTGCATTTTTATGTGTCACAACTCCACTTTACTTAGACTGGATTGTGTACATAGCATGTGGTACAACTCCATGTTACTTAGTCTGGATTGTATACATTGTATATGGTACAACTCCACTTTACTTAGTCTAGATTGTGTACATTGTATGTAGTACAACTCCACTTTACGTAGTCTGGATTGTGTACATTGTATGTGGTACAACTCCACTTTACGTAGCCTGGATTGCATACATTGTATTTGGTACAACTCCACGTCATTTAGCCTGGATTGTGTACATTGTATGTGGTACAACTCCATGTTACTTAGTCTGGATTACATACATTGTATGTGGTACAACTCCATGTTACTTAGTCTGGATTGTGTACATTGTATGTGATACAACTCCACGTTACATAGTCTGGATTGTGTACATTGTATGTGGTACAACACCATGTTACTTAGTCTGTATTACATACATTGTATGTGGTACAACTCCACGTTACTTAGTCTCGATTGTGTGCATTGTATGTGGTACAACTCTATGTTACTTAGTCTGGATTACATACATTGTATGTGGTACAACTCCATGTTACTTAGTCTGGATTATATACATTGTATGTGATAAAACTGCATGTTACTTAGTCCATCTGTGTTGACATATCTGTTGTTCTTTCTTAGCACTTTACTACTAAAATCATAAATGATTTAACGGTGCTAATGGAGGCACATTTATTGTGTATGTAAAACAGAGGTAATCCAGAGGGCTCGAGTGAAGTCTGGTATCCCACTTCTGACCCAGAGGGTAACAGGACCAAAAAGAAATTGAGTATAAAGGATTTGTCTGGATAAAATCACTTTAGCTGCAGATCTAACAGACTCTTTCTCACTGATACCCTCCTCGTGGCAGGAATAAAGACACTGTGTTGAAGTTTCTAGTAGTTTATTCAGTTAAGTAGGTAGATGGATGGATGAGCATTTCATGACTTGACAGAAAAAAAATTGACAGAAGCAGATTGATCGTCCACTAAAGTGACAACACAACAGAGAGACAAACAGTGCATCACAAAAAGAAACAAATGTCCTTATCTGATATCATACTCATAACTCTTACACACATTCAGCTCAAGTTTTTCTGAATAATAATCATGTTATGAGAAGGATTTTTTTAAGGTAAACTGCACATTAGGGTTAGGAGCAAGGTTAGCATGCATGACTATGGTTGATATATGTTTCTCCTGCATTTTATCAAATGTGCATTTTTTTCAATAAATACAAGCGGTAGTAAAATTGTTGAATGATCACATTCTTGAACATTCAAAATATCACAGGTATGTTTTGCTGACATGGGTAAGTGGGTTAGGAGGGAGTGAGGTGTTTCCGTGTTAGAGTTAGGTTAAGAGTTGCATGAGGGACTAGTTTTAGCTTGTGTGTGTATGTGTAAGTGTATATGTGTGTGTTTAAGGATGTCTGGATTAGGGTTAGGTTGTGGGTTGGGTAAGGGGATAGATGTAATGTTTATAATATGTACTGCATTGTGTTTGTTTGCCCAATGTTGTTTTGTGTAGCAGTAATAGGTTCATAGGTTCATAGGTTCATACTAGGCTATCTGCCTAAGGGCATTTATAAGCCTAGCCCATAGTTATGTGGCTTTCGCCACCCCTTTAGTTTGAAGAAAACTATGCCTATTATTTTGCTGTGCCTCTGTCAAGCAGTGACACTGAAGTAATCCCTGGGGTATATCTGCGATCTCCCATCCATTGGTCAAGATTCCTCTTGAACAAGGCCAGCAAGGTGCTCTGCCACACATGTACCGGGATTTTGTTCCACAGCATAGGGAGTCTCTGGGTGATGAATCTGTCCCTCCAGCACGTTCTATTAATAACTGTGTCAAGGTTAAAGTCTCCCTCCCTTGTATGTTACAGGAAAGGTTATTTAAGGTAAGGTCTACGGTTTGTTTTGGGAACAGGGGAACAGTTAGGGTTAGTATCCATTACTAAGGTGGTGCAGGTTAGTAATGTGTGCTAATACAATGTTAAACCCTGTGGTACTCCATTAGCTAGGGTTAGTATAAATTACTAAGGTGGTGCAGGTTATTAATTTGTGAAAACCAAGAGACAGGGTTAGAGTTAGGGTTAAGGTTATTATATATTATTAAGGTGGTACAGGTTAGTAAGGTGTGTTAAACCAGTGTCAAACCCTGTGGTACTACACTAGCTAGGTTTAGTTTTAGGGTTATCATGCATTATGAATGGGATGCAGGTTAGTAAGGTTTGCTAACCCAGTGTTAAACCCTGTAGTACTCTACAACTTAGGGTTAGTGTTAGTATACTTTACTAAAGTGGTGCAGACTAGTAATGTGTGCTAACCAAATGTTGAACTCTGTGGTAGTCTGCCAGTTAGGGTTAGGGTTAGTATAAATTACTAGGGTGTTGCAGGTTAGGAATTTGTGCTAACCAAGGCTTAGGGTTAAGGTTAGAGTTAGGGTTAGGCTTAATATTTACATTAACATTATATTATAACTATATATTATTAATATTATAATTATAATATTATAATATTATAATTATATATTAATTATAGCTTATATTAACATTGCGAAGGTGGTGCACGCTAGTAATGGGTGCTAATCAAATGTTAAATTCTGTGGTACTCTGCCAGTTAGGGTTACGGTTTTGGTTAATATACATTACTAAGATGGTGCAGACTAGTAATGTGTGCTAGCAAGGTGTTGAACCCTATCGTATTCTACTAGTTAAGGTTAAGGTTTGTAAACATTATTAAGGTAGTGCAGGTTAGTAATGTGTGCAAATGCAGTGTTGACCCCTGTGGTACTCCTCTAGTTAGCTTTAGTGTTTGGGTTAGCATACATTACTAAATGCAGGTAAATAAGGTTTGCTAACCTATTGTTGAACCCTGTAGTGCTCCAGTAGTTAGGGTTAGTATTCCTTAAGTAAGGTAGTGCAGGTTAGTAATGTGTACAAACAGGGTGTCAAACACTATGGGAATCCATTACTTAAGGTTAGGGTTAGTATACATTACTAAAGTGGTGCAGGTTAGTAATGTGTGTTAACTAAGTGCTGAACCTTGTGGTATTCCACTAGTTAGGGTTAGTATTCCTTAAGTAAGGTAGTGCAGGTTAGTAATGTGTACAAACAGGGTGTCAAACACTATGGGAATCCATTACTTAAGGTTAGGGTTAGGGTTAGTATACATTACTAAAGTGGTGCAGGTTAGTAATGTGTGTTAACTAAGTGCTGAACCTTGTGGTACTCTACTTCTTAGAGTAAGAGTTAGGGTTAGGTTCAGTATACATTACAGGTTAGTAATGAGTGTCAACCCAAATTCAAACCCAGTGGTACTCCATTAATTAGAGTTAGGGTTATATACATTACTAAAGTGGTGCAGGTTAATAATGTGCGTTAACTCAGTGCTGAACCCTGTGGTATTACACTACTTAGGGTTAGTATACATTACTAAAGTGGTGCAGGTTAGTAATGTGTGTTAACTAAGTGCTGAACCTTGTGGTACTCTACTTCTTAGTGTAAGAGTTAGGGTTAGGTTCAGTATACATTACAGGTTAGCAATGAGTGTCAACCCAATGTCAAACCCAGTGGTACTCCATTAATTAGGGTTAGGGTTATATACATTACTAAAGTGATGCAGGTTAGTAATGTGTGTTAACTAAGTGCTGAACCGTGTGGTACTCTACTTCTTAGAGTAAGAGTTAGGGTTAGGTTCAGTATACATTACAGGTTAGTAATGAGTGTCAACCCAATGTCAAACCCAGTGGTACTCCATTAATTAGGGTTAGGGTTATATACATTACTAAAGTGGTGCAGGTTAGTAATGTGTGTTAACTAAGTGCTGAACCATGTGGTACTCTACTTCTTAGAGTAAGAGTTAGGGTTAGGTTCAGTATACATTACAGGTTAGTAATGAGTGTCAACCCAATGTCAAACCCAGTGGTACTCCATTAATTAGGGTTAGGGTTATATACATTACTAAAGTGGTGCAGGTTAGTAATGTGTGTTAACTAAGTGCTGAACCATGTGGTACTCTACTTCTTAGAGTAAGGGTTAGGGTTAGGTTCAGTATACATTACAGGTTAGTAATGAGTGTCAACCCAATGTCAAACCCAGTGGTACTCCATTAATTAGGGTTAGGGTTATATACATTACTAAATTGGTGCAGGTTAATAATGTGTGTTAACTCAGTGCTGAACCCTGTGGTATTCCACTAGTTAGGGTTAGTATACATTACTATGGTGGTGTAGGTTAGTAATGAGTGTCAACCCAATGTCAAACCCAGTGGTACTCCATTAATTAGGGTTAGGGTTATATATATTACTAAAGTGGTGCAGGTTAGTAATGTGTGTTAACTAAGTGCTGAACCTTGTGGTACTCTACTTCTTATAGTAAGAGTTAGGGTTAGGTTCGGTATACATTACAGGTTAGTAATGACTGTCAACCCAATGTCAAACCCAGTGGTACTCCATTAATTAGGGTTAGGGTTATATACATTACTAAAGTGGTGCAGGTAAATAATGTGTGTTAACTCAGTGCTGTACCCTGTGGTATTCCACTAGTTAGGGATAGTATGCATTACTAAAGTGGTGCAGGTTAGTATTGTGCGTTAACTCAGTGCTGTACCCTGTGGTATTCCACTTGTTAGGGTTAGAGGTAGAGTTAGTATACATTACTATGGTGGTGTAGGTTAGTAATGAGTGTCAACCCAATGTCAAACCCAGTGGTACTCCATTAATTAGGGTTAGGGTTATATACATTACTAAAGTGGTGCAGGTTAATAATGTGCGTTAACTCAGTGCTGAACCCTGTGGTATTCCACTAGTTAGGGTTAGAGTTAGGGTTAGTATACATTACTAAAGTGGTGCAGGTTAGTAATGTGTGTTAACTAAGTGCTGAACCCTGTGGTATTCCACTAGTTAGGGTTAGTATACATTACTATGGTGGTGTAGGTTAGTAAGGTGTGCTAATCCAATGTTAAACTCTGTGGTACTACACTAATTAGGGTTAGGATTGCATACATTAGTAAGGTGGTACATGTTAGTAATGTGTGTTTACCCAGTGTTAAACCCTGTGATACTCCATTAATTAGCAGTAGGGTTAAGGTTAGTATGTATTTTAAGGTGGTTCAAATTAGTAATGTGTGTTAACCCAGTGTTGAACCCCATGTACCCTGTACTCTTCACTTATCAGACCAATGATCGAGTACAATGCCCCGTTCGGGATGTATCTCACCCGACACCTGCAGCAATTGGAGAGACCCCAAAAGTTCCTCACCAAAAGGATAAAGGGACTCCAAAACCTGTCATATACTGCCAGACTGAAGAAACTCCAACTCTATTCTGTTGCATACCGTCTGCTCAGAGGTGACCTGTGCCTGACATACAAGGCCATGACCAACCCGGAATTAATGGACATGCTCCACCTCAAAAAATCCAAATCCACCAGAGCCACTAGAGCAAGTGACTTAATCCTTAGCACGGATATAAATAGGACGTGCTGGAGGGATAGATTTATCACCCAGAGACTCCCCATGCTGTGGAATAAAATCCCGGTCCATGTGAGGCACAGCACCTCGCTGGCTCTGTTCAAGAGAAATCTTGACCGGTGGATGGGAGATCATAGGTTAGAGGCACAACAAACCAATGGGCGCATTATTTCTAACATAAGGGGTGGCGTAAGCCACATAACTTTGGGCTAGGCTTATAAATGCCTTAGGGCAGATAGCCTAGTATAAACCTATGAACCTATGAACCTATGGTACTTCTCAAGTTAGGGTAAGGGTTAAGGTTATTATACATTACTATGGTGGTGTACGTTAGTAATGTGTGCTAATCCAATGTTAAACCCTGTTGTACTAAACTCATTAGGGTTAGAGCTGCATATATTAGTAAGGTGGTGCAGGTTAGTAATGTGTGTTTACCCAGTGTCAAACCCTGTGGTACTCCATTTATTAGCAGTAGGGTTAAGGTTAGTATGCATTTTAAGGTAGTTCAGGTAAGTACTGTGTGTTAACCCAGTGTTGAACCCCATGGTACTTCTCTAGTTAGGGTTAAGGTTATGGTTAGTATACATTACTAAGATGTTACTGATTAGTAATGTGTGTTAACTCGGTTTTGAACCCTGTGGTCCTCCATTAGTTTGGGTTAGGGCTAAGGTTAGTATACACTGCTAAGATGATGCAGGTTAGTAATGTTTGCTAGCCTGCTAACGCAGTGTTAAACTCTTTGGTGCTTCTCTGGTTATGGTTAGTATACATTATTAAGATGTTACTGATTAGTAATGTGTGTTAACTCAGTTTTGAACCCTGTGGTCCTCCATTAGTTTGGGTTAGGGCTAAGGTTAGTATACACTGCTAAGATGATGCAGGTTAGTAATGTTTGCTAACCTGCTAACGCAGTGTTAAACTCTTTGGTGCTTCTCTAGTTAGACTTAGAGTTAAGGTCAGGGTTAGTATTTATTTCTAAGGTGGTGCAAGTTAGTAATGTGTGTTAACCAAGTGTCAAAACCCTGTGGCACTCTACTATGTATTCTTTTGATTTCTGACAGAGTAACACCAACTTTTGCAGCCTGGAATCTGTTGGACAGCCTGTTTGCAATGTCGTGGGCAACACAGCAATTTACATTAAGTGTGTAATTTTTGAACAATACTAGCACAGGAATAATGCCAAAAGCCTTGGTCAAATTGAAGTAAGCGGTATACTATGCCTTGATTATCTTCAAAGATGTTTACTAGGTACAATGGACAGAAACTGAATTTCTCAAAACCAAACTGACAATTAAAACACGTAGCACACACATCAATTTGAGTTTACGTATGATGCTGTAAAAATATTATTAAATTAATGTAACTTAATGAATAGGCAATAATGTAAATTGCTGTACAACATTAACAAAGCAGACAAACATCACTTACATTTGTTTATTTTATTAAAGGATGGAAGCCAAATGACCCTTTGTCAGTCCCAAGAAAGTTCTTTTATATCCAGAAGCTTTTGGCTGGGAAATATCATTTGGGGTTAAGGTTTAGTCTAATCTGGCTGTAATAGTCCTGTAAGGGTGTTTGGTCCTTGTGGAACACTACAGAAACAGTTCGGACATCAGTGTCCATTCTCTTGGGGAATCCAAAAAAACAAATGATCCCTTGCAAAATACACTCTGATTTCTCCTTCTGCAATCCAAACATCATTCAGCTGTAAGCAGAACTCGGTTGGTTCGTTTCCTAGACAAACCTCTTTCTTCATCACAATTGGATCTCCTTGCCTCTGGGATGACCAGGACCATGGTACTCAGTTCTTGTTCCTTATTGCAGGCTGTGGCAGTCTTTCATCATGTAACAAAGGCTCCTTGTCATAGTTCACCTGTGTTGTTATCAAAGCAGTTCAGAACAGACTGAAACATGACATCCACCTTCTCAGACTCCTTCTGCAAACATACGTCTCTTACCAAAGGGAGGGAAAACTGGGATACCCTTTGTTTCTGATTTTAATTGATTCAGTATATAATAAAATAGCCCAATAGAGCATTCATTTGAAAGCTATAAGATGAAGTTTGATTCTTCTTAAAGCTGACCGCTTCACAATCCTGATTTTAATGACTTTTATGGAACCATCTGGATGGGGCTTCCTCTACCCGTTACTTAATGAAGGTTAACATCTCCATGGTGCAGCACCTATCAGGAAATGTTTTCTACTCTCTATGTAGTAACAAATGCAAATTAGGTGGCCTGTAGTGAAGTAGTGCTCCTGTTAGGATCCCCAAAGCATACAAGGAGCTTGGCTTTTTTGGGAGTAACAAAAAGTGGAGAAAGGTGAGCTTGTAAGTTTCTATGATCCGTGGTAGTACCAAAAGGTGTAAGTGTCTGCAATCCAACTGACAAGTAAGCTATACTTCTAGCTCCAACATAAATACTAAAGTATTTTTGATCACTATTAGTACAATAAAAAAGAAAAAATATTGATGTTACCAACATACATGTATATCCCACTATGCATACACATAGCCTTAACAATAAAGTAGCTCATCTCCATGCTCTTCTAGATATTCACTCCTTTGATATCCTTTGCCTGACAGAAACTTGGTTGAAACCAGGAACCAAAGACAACAAAATTATCCCCCAAGGCTACAATATCATTAGAGAAGACCGAATAAAACGTAAGGGAGGGGGCTTAGCAGTTATATTTAAAGATGGATTTCACATCTCCACACTCCCATATAACCCTCCTCAGGATAGTAATGCCGAAGTCCTAGTCACCAAACTCCAAATCAACCGTAACAAAGCTTTATACCTCATCTGTATCTACCTACCTCCCGGTAATAATATCAGCACAATTGAAGCTATATTAAACTGTGCATCCTCAACTTAGCCCCAAGAAACAGTAATACTAGGTGATTTTAATACCGACTGGAAAAAAGTCAATACAGATAACCCCACTTCTCACATTAACCTGCATGGCTTTAATCAAACTATCACCACCATGACCATAATTAATAAACCAAACAAAAAAGAGACTACCTTAGACTGGATACTATTAAATAGACAGGAGCAAGCTTATAAGGTAGGTACTCTCCCAGACAATTTAAGTGATCATATGTTGACCTACATCATAAGACAAAAACAAGACCTACCTAAACCCCCCACTTTTAGGATTGCGCGGTCCAATAAACACTTTAGCTCAGAATCATTCCAAAATAAACTTAGTGCCTGTAACTGGTACCCTTTAAAAACTCTACCACTTGAAGAGGCTATAAAATATCTAAACTCTACTTTTTTATCCATTCTTGATGAACATGCACCTAAACGGTCGATCCGAATTAAATCCAAACTAGCCCCCTGGCTTTCCAAAGAAACCAGGCAAAACATTCTACTAAGGAACAAATCTTGGGCTAAATGGAGGGCTAACAAAACTATCTCTGATCAACAAAATTTTAGGCAACTAAGAAATAATACAAAAAAGGCAATACTTACAGATAAAAAGAACTATTACTGTAAACTACAACAAAACCATCAAAACAATCCCCAAAAATGTTGGTCTAGCATAAACAAACTCCTGTCCCCTGGACACTCTCATACACCTATCCCTCTTGAGGCTGATCCTAATACCCCCCTACAAACAGCCAATACATTTAATACTTTCTTCACAGAGACCATACAAACACTAGCCAGTCAGCTAATCCCAGACAACTCAAGCCTTCACTCCACAACATTACCTCCACTATCAACATTTAAACTGCAACCTATCTCGACTACTCTCATCTGTAAACTCATCCAGTAACTTAAAACTTAAGCCCTGCACACCTTCTGCTGACCAAATACCATCAGAATACTTGCAAAAAGCAGCTAAGGTAATTGCATACCCTGTATCCATCCTCATCAACAGAACCTTTACAGAAGGAATCATTCCAGACATTTGGAAAATCTCCCATATTATTCCCCTACATAAAGGTGGGAATTCAAATGATTACTCTAATTACAGACCTATAGCTCTATTATCTCCTTTTGCCAAAATAATGGAAAAATGCATGCACCAACAACTACTACATCATTTATCTCAACATAACATTCTAGCAAACTGTCAACATGGCTTTAGACCATCACACAGTACCACAACTGCCCTGCTATCTTTTATAGATACCATCAATAGAAACCGCAACAACAATAACCTCTCATCTGCTCTCTTTATCGACCTCTCAAAAGCTTTTGACATAGTCAACCATGCCCTTCTCATCAACATTCAAAAGTTCCTCTCCTTTGACCATCAGACTATTAAATGGTTTAGGTCTTATCTGAGCAATAGGCAACAAGCAGTTCTCTGGCAAAACAACTTATCATCCCTTCAGCCAGTTACCCTCGGAGTCCCTCAAGGCTCTATTCTAGGACCACTTCTCTTCTCACTATTTATCAATGAACTCCACACAGCAATCTCCCAAGCCACCTGCATACAATACGCAGATGATTCTACGCTAGTATGCACAGCAAACTCCCCCTCAGAACTACATTCTCTAACCCAGAAAGTATTTAACATAGTAGAAACAGGGTTTACAAATAGATGCCTCCTTCTCAATGCTAAAAAAACTAAGCTCCTTCTCTTTACACCCACAAACAAATCCGCCCACATAAACGCCTCTGTTATTTCCAGTAATGGTACTATTATACTCCCTGACACAACCACTAAACTGCTAGGAATAACTATTGACAATAACCTGACTTTTGATTGCCACATAACTAATACTATTAAAACTGTCAACAGAAAAATAGGCTCCTTATATAAGATCAAACCTTTCTTAACTCCTATAGCCAGAACCACAATTGCTCACTCACACTTAATCTCTTCACTTCTGTACGCTTCACCCATATATACTAACCTAAAGAAAAATAATATTACCAAACTAGCAATTTCCTATAATTCCATTGCCAGATTTGCCACTGGCAACCCCTTTAGAACTCACCACTGTCTGAATCTAAGGCAACTAGGCTGGCTTGAACTTCAAAACCAACTGATACTACCCCAACTCACCATTGCCCACAAGATTTTCTACCAACCCAACAGCACTCCTATTCTTTCCAATCTCATCCAGCCTTACCAAAATCTAAATTCCTTGCGCTCCTCTAAGAAACTGCTTGCTTGCTTAGGCAAGTCTAATAACCTGGCTGGAGACTCTCTTTTTTGTAACACAGTGGGAAAACACTGGAACCTCCTGCCCAATGAAGTAACATTACTTTCATCCTTGCCTCTCTTTAAACATAACCTCAAAAAACACCTCCAAACAAACTGGTTATGCTCCTGCAGCAAGCCTGACTAACCATTTCCCTTTACTAAGTATATAACCCTAAATTTCAAATTCCTACTATTCTCGCTTAATTTACTAACACTCCTAATGCATTTGTTACATACTAATTCCTAGTAAGATAGACTAACTAATACTCCCAAATTTATATGCCAATAAACTCTCTCTAGTAGATTAATTACTCTTAATTAACTAACTTCTTTTTTCTATCTTATTAATACTGGTTGTACAGCTTACTTTCTATCTCTAAGCACAAGTCCTTCTTGTATTTTTATTAAAACCTTTTCTGTCAATTTCTACATTTAATTCTTTAAATTTTTAATTTTTAATTTTTAATGTTGTAATTTCTATAATTGCCGGAGCTTTTCTCCCCGGGCCTCTACTGAAAATGGAAAAATATCCAGTTAGACTAGCACGGTTAACAAATGTAAAATAAATAAATAAATACTTTAAAATACAATACATCATATTTGACTTGCTCTTTCATATAGTAAAGGTGCAACAGAAATAAAGTCATTAAGACCTGGTGGAAACATGGCAGCCAACTTATGCTGCCATTC
Organism: Protopterus annectens; assembly: GCF_019279795.1. NCBI lineage: Eukaryota > Metazoa > Chordata > Ceratodontiformes > Protopteridae > Protopterus > Protopterus annectens. The sequence continues at coordinate 1,097,007,469 of NC_056726.1, forward strand.
AGTTTCTTTCTTTTTCAGCTTATTTTTCCAAAAAGTATGACTTTATTTCTATTGCACCTTTACTATATGAAAGAGCAAGTCAAATATAATGTATTGTATTTTAAAGTATGCATAGTGGGATATACATGTATGTTGGTAACATCAAGCTTATATATGTTTTATTCAATAGCAAAGTAATGTGGCGTTTTTAAAAGGAATGTGGCTATTTTTGTAATGCTGTCTTTAATAATTGATTGCTGTTGTCATGTGATACTCATATTTTTAATTGTTAAGGGTATTTAAATGCTTCAGACTTTTAGATGATTGTATTCTGATGAAGTCTCGCTTGTTATGAGATGAAAGTGCTAAATACTTACCACACTTCCCTCTAAGACTCTGTTTAAAAATAAACTTAAGGTCTTCCTGAAAACACACTGGATGTGCCCGTGTTCTAAACCGGACTGTTCTAAACCGGACTGACCAACTTATCCATTTTTACCTGAATCATTCAACCTTCTCATCTCTGAAATTACTTCATCTTTCTAACTAATATGCCTCTATTCTCTAAATCTATTTCATATTAAATACTACTATGCTTCCTCTCCTTCACAGTCCTAGCTAGTATGGGATTCTTTAAAGTGACTCATATTACTTCTAGATTTATTCCCTACCTGCGTCTCCGTTTCATGTTCCTTATCTTCCTTTATTACCTATATCGACACTACTGCTTTCTTCTCTTCTCATAACTAGTCCTCTTTAGTAACACTTAAATGTAACTTCTTATTAATTATACTAAGTCTATTCAAATACGTGTAACCTTCGTTATGTACTTGTAAATTTACAACCTCTTACTACTTCTCTTCTCTGTTCAAGAAAATGTATTTGCATTTTAAATATGTACTTTTGTAAATGTGAATTTTATTTGAATTGAGTGGAGCTTTTCTCCCCGGGCCTCTACTGAAAATGGACATATATCCAGCTAGACTAGCCCGGTCAACAAATGTAAAATACAATAAATAAATAAAATACTATGTGTATTTATTAAACATTTCATTTGCATCTCAAAGTGTGCAATTTTGGAGCCAATCATTTTTTTTATTTTTACAACTCAATTAGACTTCCTTCTGGTAAAGAAAAGGGACTGGGATAGAATTAGCAATTTGATAGTGAAACAGTTGGCTGGCAGCATAAACCAATGGCTGCCACAGTCATATATAAGCAGTGGTCAGAGAAGCTGTAAGATCAATAGAGACTAGAATGAAAACTTGGAAGCTGAGTGGAGAGAAAGCGCAAGAATACAAGGAAATACTCAGGACTCAAACACCTCAAGAAAAGTAATGGTAGAGCCTCAAAACAGCATGTGTTTGAACTGTAGAACAAATATGTAACTGAACCAGGTATGGAAGTAAGGTATATAAGAAAATCTTCGCAATTTGGGCAGTTGGATGGGTAACCAGAAATTCACCCCAGGGGTTCCCCCTGTGTCCCTCTTGGACTGGGGCAATAGGCACTGATTTCAGTGTCTGCTTGAACCAGACACCCTTGGGAACACAGGTTGAACTTGGCTAAGCTTGAAAGGGCCCTGGGGCCGTTAGCCTAGCAACCTCCTATGATCCTATGATTCTATTATCCTATACTGGTGGAATGCAGAAGTCCAAGAAGGAGAACAGGAAAAAGTGGGAGTCAGAAAAGATGGACCATGTTAAGAAGGAATACTGGTTGGTTACTACAGAGCCTAAGAGAGCAATTGTAATAGCAAACAGCAAGGCCTCACAGATTACCAAGTTCTGGAAAGTGACTCAGTAGGTGGCGCAAAGAAACTATATTAGGTTGCAAGGCAAAGCCAGAAAGATAAAGAAGATAGTCAGACACCCTTCATAAGGAATTCCAGCAGCAACCCACTCACCAGTCCACAAGCCATCAAAGACACATGGAAGGAATACTTCCAGCACTTTCTGAATGAAAAATACCCACAGAACCTGTACACCCCATGACACAGCCTATGATGAAAGAAGAGACAGATCCCACCCTAGAAGATGTAATATTAGCACTAAGGAAAATGAAGTCAGGGATTGCAGCAGACTTAGATGAGGTCACAGCAGATATGATCCAGATGTTGGTGAGTTAGGTTAGAAATGACTCCAGAGTTTATTCATAGCAGTATGGAGAGGTAGCTGTTTCACAGATGACGGGAGAGCTAGCATACTAGATTGTCTGAGCGCAAAAAATCAAAACAGATGTTTAGCATTAGGACCTAGACATATAACGTCAGGTGGATATATTTCCATAAGAACCAGATACCTTACTATGTTGAGGTTTGCTCTCAGTTTAGCAGAGCTGCCCAGCATTTGGCAACTTTAGCCAGGGATCTGGATTGAATCTGAACTCAGTGCAAGTCATCCACTGTTATCAATGAAAAGTAAGTGTATTTAAGCTTGCACTACACTTTTTGAACTGTATTTTGTTCAATTCCTGCTTCGTTTTACTGTTGTTACTGCTGTAACTGTATTTCTCTGCACCTTAAATATGTGCTACTTCTGTATTTGTTAGCACAGACTAGACTCAGATTTGCTGAGTCTGGACTGTTTGGTTTCATTTGATCAATAAAACCAGCATCTTACATTAAGTGGACCTCCTTGCACCCTTGTGACAGAAGTGTGTGGATCAGGATCAAGATCCATCTGAGTTGAGGATTGATGGAATAAGGCTCAGTCTTGGGCTTTGTCATTGGTTAGTTTGTTTTAAAACAGTTTAATTTCATCTTTATACAAGCCTCATCTCTGCACGTAGCTGTGCAGTGTGTAATGGGCTTTACTATTACCTTATATAGACACAAATGGTTAGAAAGACAAACTTTCCCTTGATGTCTGCTGGGGAATCCTCCTAAGCCCCACTGCCTGTCTGTGCACAAAGCAGTTGCGTATTGCTGCCCTGCGAGTGACTCAGTTGCCATTCTGAGGCATTGACACAATTCCTCACTCCTAGCCCTCCACAGATTCGCCACTTTTGTTAGCCTTACAGTAAAATCTGGTCCACCTAGTCCACCACCATGGAAGATGCTGATGTCTGTGCAGTCACTGAGACTTGGTTCAAGGCCACTTAGAGCACCCCAGCCGTACACAGCTACAATGACTTTCACACATTCGGACCCCAAAAGGACCATGAAAGAATCAAAGTTGGAGGTGTATTCATCTCATTATATCCAAATACACCTCAAGATTGGTGAAACATGACTCTCTTGAGCTACTCCTGGTCCAAATAACTATAGGGAAAATGCCCTGTTATATCATTGCTAGCTACAGGTTCCCACCATGGACCAGGGGAAGCACACTGCCAACCTGAACCTGCTAGAGTTACTGAGTATAAAGCTAAGCTCTTTGGTCATGGGAGATTTCAACGATCCTTCCATCGATTGGGTGACTAACATGAGCACAAACATGATCACTCTGAGGTTTCTGGACTTTGTTTATTCAAATACCCTAGAACAGTTGGTCCACATCCCCACAAGGAGCTCAAATATCCTGGACCCTCTACTCACCATCATGGGGGGGGGGTCACTGCACTACCCTCTGTGTACTCCCCTCACTGGTAAGGTGTGAACATAAATCTGTCTTGTTTGAAGTAAAGAACAAATCCAACACCCCACAGGAATAAAATAAAAACAGAAAATGTTCTCCAAAACAAACTATTGCCTGCTAAGCAATGGCATAAATAGTTTCAAAGTCCCTGCCAACATAGCCAACAAAACTCCTATGCAGAGGAGTACACTAATGCCCTATACAGCCACCTAAACAAATGTATTGATTCTGCAGTACCTAGCAAGAACAAAACCAGGTTCTCCCAAAAAAACAAACCACCCTGGTGGACTGTAAGTTATATAACAAAAGAAAGAAACTGACATCTAAGAACAAGAGGAAACAATCAACACAGAAAGAATACCGATCATACCCTTCCTCACCCAATAAACTACTATTAAAAGTGACCAAAGCCAACAACAGCTCTGGTGACTCTCTGTTCTCTAACCAAATAGCAGAAACCTGGCACTCCATACTCCAACATATAAACAACACTGCCTCAACCACCAAATTCAAACTCTGCTCAAGGACCACCTATACAACAAGTGGCTACACTCCTGCACTACCCCTGGATAACTTAGGACATGCCCCCATCCTAGCTACTCTCTTTCCTCTGATCAGGGCATACAGGCTGCCTTCTCTCATACTCCACCAATACCCTTACCTAACTTTCTATTACTCTTATCTATATTTTAAATTATAATTATATCTTCCTTCCTTGAGTCAAGTACTTGGAACCATGCCTATAAAGTAGTTCAATTGTTATGAGCTGTTAATCACTGCTTCTGTAATTCAGTGATGTGTAAAACCTATGCATAATTATGCATGTAACCTATTATGCTTTACTAATGGTTTACTAATCTATGTCTTCTATTGAACCCATGTTACTGTATGGAGTTTTTCTCCCCGGCCCCCACTGAAAACGGGCTACTAGCCCAGTTGGACCTTCCTGGTAAACAAATGTAAAAAAAATAAATAAATACCGTCCACAGCTTAAACAAGCAAATCGGATATTTTGTAAAGTCCTCTAAGGCTAATTATAAGACCAAATTAGCATCCCTAACTAATGGCAATCATACAGCATTATTCAGCTATGTCCAAAACCTAAAAAGGAATGCCCAGCTGTGTGCCAAACGTATAATGGATGGCACACAGAACCTGAGGAAATTGACAATCTGCTTGACAAAAGATTTGCCAATAACTTTACCCTCCCATCCCCACCAAACATAACCAAAAGCATTCCTGATACCAGCCATCTACTAAGTATCTCCAAAGAACAGGTCACAGGTCATACAAGTGCTATCCAACACCAAAAACACAGCCTCTGTGGGACAAGATAACATCCCACGATGCATACTAAGTAATCTAAAACAAGACCTAGCAGAACAACTTCACACTCTCCTTAATTATAGCCTGTGCACTGGTTTATTCCAGCAGAGTGGTGAACAGCTACAGTAATCCCCTTGCACATGGGGGTCCATTGACCGACCCTGAGAACCATCTATCTGTAACCCTAACCAACCTTATCTGCAAGGCTATGGAAATAATCATCATGGACCTTATCAACCAGGACATCGGTGACTTTTAAACTCACAGCCTGACCCAGTTTGGTTTCCTCAAGTGTGGGTCTTGCTTATTACACCTAGTAGACTTCTCTGGGAATGTCACCAAAGCCTGAATGAGGACAAAGCAGTGCAGACCACCCAGCATGATTCAGCCAAGGCCTTTGACAAAATCCCCCTCTCAATGCAGACCACCTGGTGTGATTCAGCCAAGGCCTCTGACAAAATCCCCCTCTCAATGTAGACCATCCAGCGTTATTCAGCCAAGGCCTCTGACAAAATCCCCCTCTCAATGCAGACCACCCAGCGTGATTCAGCCAAGGCCTTTGACAAAATCCCCCTCTCAATGCAGACCACCCAGCGTGATTCAGCCAAGGCCTTTGACAAAATCCCCTCTCAATGCAGACCACCTAGCTTGATTCAGCCAAGGCCTTTGACAAAATCTCCCTCTCAGTGCAGACCACCCAGGTTGATCCAGCCAAGGCCTCTGACAAAATCCCCCTCTCAATGCAGACCACCCAGCTTGATTCACCCAAGGCCTTTGACAAAATCCCCCTCTCAATGCAGACCACCCAGCTCGATTCAGCCAAGGTCTTTGACAAAATCCCCCTCTCTGGGTTCATTGAGAAACTCTCTCAGCTGGGGATTAATCCAGACATCACTAGATGGGTAGTCGACTGGCTCACTGACAGAACACACCCTGCCAAAGTTGGGGAGTCCACCTCCACCAGTAGACCAATTTCTAGTGGAGTACCATAAGGATCTGTGCTGGGCTCTCTACTGTTATTTATTTATTTTTTATTTTACATTTGTTGACCGGGCTAGTCTAGCTGGAGTTATTTCCATTTTCAGTAGAGGCCCGGGGAGAAAAGCTCCACACAAATCCGAAAACAGAAACATACTAGTACAAACAGAACAAAAACAAAACAGTACAAAACTACAGTAAAAAAACAATAGCACTCTATTTTTCTGAAGCACAGGCAAAGGTAGATGGCCTGTGACTTAAGTTTGCAGATGAGTCCCCCGACAATCTTAACACATTACAGAAGGGGTTGACACAGACAAATGAGTGCAAAAATCTTAGACTAAAACTAAATGCAAAAAAAAAAATGTCTCATAATCCCGTTTGACAAAGACATAGCCCCTGCTAATTATAATATAGATAGCACCCAGACACAACAGATTATAGATATATTTGCAAAATATTATGCAAAACAGTTTGGCTCTGCAAGTTGTTCTAGTGACATCCAGGTAACCTCAGATACTAGAATCAAATTAGATTATACTGAAAAATAACTATGCAAACTGGATTCAAACAAAGAACAGGAGGAACGGAATTAGTAATAATGACCCAAGGACACTTGAGCAAGAACTTTAATACCGTTATATCTATTATTTACTTAGTTCTATAGATATGGGTAGATTCGTCAAGATTGGAGGCATGTGTTTATTAAACCTGTCCTTAAGGGAAAACAGAGCAGGGCAAACCTGGAGTCATAGCGAACCTTAAGTCTACCTTCATGTTGTGGAAACTAATGGTGAAGGTAACATTGGATAAGTTATTATCAGAATTGGAAAGGTTGGGACTGGAAACTATATATCAGCATGCACATGTTGAAAATTGCCACCTGTAACATGATGTTCTGTAACAATATAATGACAGCTATGAATGAAAAATTGGGCTGTGATGTAATTTATATTAACTTCAGCATTTGACAGGGTCATACACACAGCACTGATCAATAAATTGGAACAACTAGATATTGATTTACTCTTGATAATATGGATTGCTGCATGGCTTACAAACAGGCAAGGATCATACACCAAATGGACAAGTAAAATCCTTGGTTACAGTCAGGGTGTCCCACAGGGCTCTGCCCTAGGCCCTTACTTGTTTAGATTGTATCTTTCAGACCTGACTTTTTCATCTGATGTGTTCTACAGTCTTTATCCAGATGACCTGAAACTGGGTACACTGATTATATATCTTACAGATAGAGTATGTCTGCAAAAGAACTTGACTAAATGAATCATTTAGACTGAGAAGAATAATATGCTGATGGATACATCGCAAACTAAGCATATGTGATTTCAGAGACATAAACTGAAAGGGGACAGTTTAGTGCAGCACACAGTGATTGAAACTGTAGTTTCATGTAAGGACCTGGACGGGTAGATTACGCTTTCAGTTTTTCTAATCACATCAATGAATTGGTTAATGATAGTTATAGAACTATAGGTTTATAAAAAGATTTATAAAGTCTAGGAAATAAGAAATGATGATGTCATTGTTTGTTAGTTACATTAGACCCAAATTTGAGTATGGAATAACAATATGGAAATGCTATAAGAAAACAAGCATGAATAAACTGGAAAGAGTACAGCGGAAATATACCAAGGGCATCCATGGATGCGAAAATTTAAGATATTATGAAAGACTAAAATATCTGAACTTGTACAGTTTCTCTTATAGATGTCTAAGACGAGATTTATTCGGGTATATAGAGGATTTCAAGACAACTACCTCTGGGAATGTTTGGGGTTATCAAAAAGTTGAAGAGAATCATTAGATATCTTATGTAGAAGATTCTATAAGACTGAGAAGTTACTTACTGGT